>NW_007730426.1:38621-41161 GCF_000696425.1 Galeopterus variegatus
CGCAAGCTCAGCGAGATGGACAGTGTCCTGATGAAGATCCATACCTCACTGCTCTCCAAGGAGAGAGACACTGTTTTGCCCAATCTGCTGGTTCTTTGTGGTGATCATGGCATGTCTGAAACAGGAAGTCATGGGGCCTCTTCCATAGGGGAAGTGAACACACCTCTGATTTTAATCAGTTCTGCATTTGAAAGGAAACCTGGTGACCTCCGACATCCAAAGCACGTCCAACAGACTGATTTGGCTGCAACACTAGCAGTAGGACTTGGTATGCCGATTCCAAAAGACAGTGTAGGGAGTCTTTTATTCCCAGTTGTAGAAGGAAAACCAATGAGAGAACAGTTGAGATTTTTACAGTTAAATACAGTGCAGCTTAGCAAATTGTTGCAAGAGAACGTACCATCATATGAAAAAGATCCTGGATATGAGCAGTTTAAAATGTCAGAACGGTTGCATGGGAACTGGATTAAACTGTACTTGCAGGAAAATCATTCAGAAGTCCTTTTCAATCTGGGGACCAAGGTTCTCAGGCAGTACCTGGATGCTCTGAAGACCCTGAGTCTGTCCCTGAGCACACAAGTGGCCCAGTATGACCTCTACTCCATGCTTGCGGGGACTGTCGTGGTTTTGGAGGTTCTCACCCTGCTGCTTCTCAGCATCCCACAGGCACTGTGCAGAAAGGCTGAGCTGGAGGTTCCGCTGTCGTCCCCTGTATTTTCTATGCTCTTTTATCTGGTGTTTCTGGTTTCTTTGGCCATTCATGTTATCGCAGTTGTCTTTTCATAGCTGACATTTTCCATAGGAGTTGTTAAGAGTCTTTGTCCCCCGACACCTTCATTCATTACTTGGTGGTGGTGGTGGGTGGTGTGGAATGGGTGGACAGTTGCAGTCAGGCCCACAGTGCCCACTATCAAGAGACCCACTGCAGTGACTCCAGGACACACTGGAACCTCACCCTGTGCAGCTTCCCATCTGCCTGCCCCATCAGGACAATCAGAGGCCCTTTCCTGTATGTCTGAGGTGCTGCCTGTGTCATCATCGGGCTTGACTTCATGCACATCTGCACCCCCAGGGCCTGGCTGGGCTCATGGTGTCTCCCTCTCTGCTGTACCGAGCTGCACAGCACACATGGTTATCAAAGAGTACATGACAGTATTAGAGTCCTCATCTTTCATTTTAAATGTTATAAGTTAATGTATTTAAGGGATAGTGCTTGATGCCAATTTTGTCATTTCAACAGAATTAACCATTTTATTGGAAACTGGATTTCTAGAAAGTTCATGGAGAAATTAGATGTCTGGTTTGGTGGAATGTGTCATCAGGGTTCTTTGGTTTCAAGCAGCAGAACTAGCTGTAGCTGACTGAAGACCCAGGCTTCACAAGGACGTGGAACGGGTGCATGAAGGGTCAGTGCCAGAAGCTGCCAGGCGAGCTTTTTGGGTTCCAGCACTACCCAGAGGGTTCTAGCCATTTTCAGCTTCTTTGCCACTCAGCCTGGGACTTGCAGTCCAGGGTGGGGACAGCTGATGACCACACTGTCCATGCCCCCTGGCTGGGGCGAGGTGTCTTGACACCCCCAGTCTGTGTCCCAGGAGGAAGGGTCATCCCACTGAAGTAGAGGGGGCTGATCCAGGTTAGGGAAGTAGGTGCTGGGCATGGGGAACACAGGTGTCTGTCATGGGGGATGATTTGTTGTAAGCAAGGACTTTAAGAACATGCAGCAAGATGTGTATAGTTTTCAGATTATTCCTTACAAAATACATTTTCCTTTTTACAGAATCCAGATCATTCCAACTCAAGGTGGTCAGAGTTAGACCTTCTTATTTTGTTAGGGACGGTAGGCCACGTCTTGAGTCTGGGTGCCAGCAGCTTCGTGGAGGAGGAGCACCAGACCTGGTACTTCCTTGTTAACACCCTGTGTCTAGTCCTGAGTCAAGAAATCTATAGAAACTACTTTCTGCAAGATGACTATGAGCCTCAGTGTTGCTTCCACGTTGGGCAAGGTCTTGATGGCACGATCCCAGCGTTGCAAGATAGGACAGGCTGCAAGGCATCCAGGCACAACAAAGACTGTGAGAGCCCCTCTCCCCGTGAAGTGCTGAGAGGCCAGGACAAGTGGATGGTGCTGGCAAGTCCGTGGCTGATACTGACCTGCTGCCGGCTGCTGTGGTCGCTAAACCAGACAGGCTTGCAGTGGGCCCACCGGCCTGACCTTGGCCACTGGCTTACCAGCTCTGATCACAAAGCTGAGCTCTCTGTTTTGGCTGCCCTTTCCCTCCTTGTGATTTTCGTGTTGATTCAGAGAGGGTGCTCCCCCGTGTCCAAGGTGGCCTTGGCGCTTGGGCTGCTGGGCATCTATTGCTACAGGGCGGCCATTGGAAATGTGCTGTCTTTGTGGCAGCAGGACAACAAAGACATTTCAAAGGGTATTGTTGAAGCTCGTTTTGTTTATGTCTTTGTCCTTGGCATTCTGTTCACAGGCACCAAAGACTTACTTAAATCTCAAGTCATTCCTGCAGACTTCAAAATCAAGACTGTAG
>NW_007730426.1:41511-42767 GCF_000696425.1 Galeopterus variegatus
CAGCAGTTCAGCGCTGAGTCACGCTTGCTTCTGCTACGCACTGATTTGTTCTATTCCAGTTTCGACATATATCATTCTGGTAACATCCCTGCGTTATCATTTGTTTATATGGAGTGTATTTTCTCCAAAACTTCTCTATGAGGGAATGCATCTCCTCATTACAGCTGCTATCTGTGTATTCTTCACAGCCATGGACCAAACCAGCTTCACAAAGTCTTAGATTAAGTTGGACACTGGAAAAATAATATATTTTTTAAGTCTGCTGTTCACTTCGTGGGTTTGTGTATTGAAAAATCTGTTTAAATGCAAGATTCTAAAATCATGTGATTTCTACAGAGTTGATGAATGGCTTTAATTTCTTTGACAACTGTATTTGAATTTAGATTAAATAGTAAGTACTTTAATACAAGGTCACTGTAAAATACTTACAGTATGTATCATATTTTCTGTATTGACAATTACTCCAGAAGCTTCTGAACTTTTCCTCTGGATAAGTTATGATATGACCCAAATATGTGTGTTTAAAGTGATAAATAAAAAGTTCCAACCTTTGTCTTGGTGTGTATGAATTTCAGAGAGTCCAGAAGCCCCGTGGGAGCAGGTGCCTCAGCTTCCAGGATAGATCTCATGGAGCTCAGCCCTCTAGCAATCCTAAAATCCACTGAGGGCCCCAGGGACCTTTGTTTTATCTGGATGACATGTACCAGCGTCTGTGGCATTTGAAATGAAAACTAAGACCTTTCAAAAATTTATTCATTGAAAAATAATCTGTTGCATATTAATATAACATTTTTAAGAAAAATAACTATGTTTTCCAAAACAAAAATACTTAGTGAGAAGAATGGGGTTGTTTTACATTTTTGCAAATCTCCTTAATGTCTGGCTTAATTGAAGGCAGTTGAGTTCTAAGCTCCATCTATTGCTATCTGTGTGTCTGCTTGATGTATAAGAAGAAAATCCAACCTCACACATTTGGAAAAGGGAGGAGTAATTTAATATCCTTTTTCTGATCATTGTGGATGTTCTTTTTTGATACCAACACCAAAACTTGACAAATGGTCATTTCTTAAAAGTTAGTTGGACAAAAAGAAAAGAAATGAGTACAGTAAAAACTGGTGAAATCCTACTGTGGTCTGTGCCTGAGTTCATAGGATGTACCCATGTTGTTTTCCTGGTTTTGACAATGGGTGTGGCTTCCGAAGATGGTGTCTTTGGGGGAAGCTGGGTGAGGGGTACAAGAAATCTGTACTGTTTTT
>NW_007730426.1:46867-55090 GCF_000696425.1 Galeopterus variegatus
GGCTTCCCAAGCGGCGCACTATAGCAGTGCACCACCCGGCCAGCCCTCAAGGACTTATTTTTAAACCGTATCATCACCTAGGTTTTTGGATATACATCATTCAATACTGTACAATGAGAATTGATATTGACATAGATCGTTACAGAATCCTTTGTGTCCAAGAGCAAATTATGCTTCACATACTTCATTCACTTATGCAGGAAATAGACTGATAACACATTAAAAATTTCAGCAGCTAAGATGATAATAAAACAGCTTTTTACACTTAATCACAGTAAACCAGCAAATTAACATTTTAAAACAATTTCCCAAGCAGAAGTTTATTATCTTTATTATATGACAGTCATCCTCACCCTTTATCTGATGAGATATTACTTCTACTGTCCCCAGAGTCCTGTGATCCCTGATAGGGCAACTGAAAGAAAGCAACTTGTAGGGAGAACTCACGCAACTCCAGTTGCAGACTTCATCCCCACCTATGGAGAGTGACTAAATATAGAAGGGGACCAAAAATGTTTTTGAGATTTCTCAGTAGATTGCCATCTGCCGATTGGAAGATCATGTCTACATCTAAGCTTGTTGCTCTTGCTATGCCTCTGTGAGGGGAATGTTTAGACCACTGCCTTACGTATATATTTTTAAGCATATATATTTACATTTCTACATGCAATTTTGCATGTAATATGACCATTGGCAAACCAGGAAGAGTGCCCTCATCAGACACTAGACCTGCCAGCACCCTGACCTTGGATTAAGAGCCTCCCAAACTGTAAAAAATAAATGTTTGTTGTTAAGTCACCCGGTCAATGATATTTTGTTATAACAGCCCAAACTGATACTGTAGATACAGAGAAAATTCTGAAATACTTCAAACCCAAACATTTTGGACATAGGATGGTACCAAAATTCCCTTAAACTGTTCCTATTCCTTTGTGACATCATGTTGCTTAAGATGCTAACAAAATAGCTCAAAATAATATCATGAACATCCTCACCCAACTACAGTAGCAACTTAATTCTTTCTATGATATTGCTGTATATTTTAATAGCATCTTTGTTTATTAGAGTTTCCTACTTTCTTAAAGTATTAAATATTTCTAGTAAATTTTTAAGTGATTTATTATGTATTTAATAATATACAATATAGGAAAGTAGATATTTAAAAAATCCTATAATTTTACTCCCCCAGGACCAATATAATTTCTAGTCTATATCATAGAGTATATACAATTTGGTAATCCTGTTTTCTTCACTTATTATAGCATAAATATTTCATGTTGCTAAAAGATCTTCACATCATTGTTCCAGTGACTGCCTGGTATATGTTGTATGGCTATTTTCTCCTTTTTACTAGAATAGAGGACAGAGAGAATCATCATGAATACAACATTTTCCCTACAAAGGGAGGAAAATCTTCATAAACACAGCCTTTTCCCTATATTTTAGATTATCCATCAAGATGTTAGCACATGGAATTCAAGCTTCTTAAAACTGCCGAAGCTTCTCCTGAAAGAGAAAATTTTATTTTTGGTTAACAGTAATCACTGGACTCACTGGATAAGAAAGAAAGCACTAAGTAGAAGGCTGCAATACAAGATTCTGTTATCTAACAATGATTTTTTAAATGTCACTCAAGTTCTAGATTTTCATGGATTGGGAGACTTTAATATTGTTAAAATATCCATATGACCCAAAGTAATCTATACAGTCAATACTATCCCCATCAAAATCCCAATGGCATTTTTTGCAGACATAGAAAATATCAATCCTAAAATTCATATGAAATCACTGAAGACCCCAAATAGCTGAAGCAATTTTTGAGAAAAAAGAACAAAGCTAGAGGCATCACAATTCCTGATTTCAAAATGTAATACAAAGCTACAGTAATTAAAACAGGCTGGTATTGGCATAAAGGCAGACATATAGACTAATGGAACAGAATTAAGGGCCCAAAATAAGCCTCACACATATACATGGTCAACTAATCTTCAACAAGGGTGCAAAGAAAACACATGGGGAAAGAATAGTCTCTTCAATAAATGGTGTTGGGAAAACTGGATATTCACATGCAAAAGAATGAAATTGGACGCTTATCTTACTCCATACATAAAAATCAACTCAAAGTGAATTAAAGACTTATACATAAGACCTAAAACAGTAAAACTCCTGGAAGAAAACATAGGGGTAAATCTTCTTGACATTGGTCTTGGCAGTGACTTTTTGGGGTGACACCAAAAGCACAGGCAACAAAAGCAAAAAACAAGTGGGACAACATCCAACTAAACAGCCTCTGCACAGCAAAGGTAACAATCTACACAATGAAAAGGCACAAAATGGGGAAAATATTTGCAAAGCACATATCCAATAAGGGGTTAATATCAATAACATGTAAAGAACTCCTACAACTTAATAGAAAAAAAAGAAAGAAAGAAAAAGAAAATTCTAAAATAGGCAAAGGACTTAATTAGACTTTGCTCCAAAAAAGACATAAAAATGGCCAACAGGTATATGGAAAGGTGCTCAACATCACTATTCACTAGGGAAATGAAAATCAAAACCACAATGAGATATCACTTCACACCCATTAGGATGATTGTTACAAAAAGACAAAAGATAGGTGTTGTCCGGGACGTGGAGAAAAGGGAACACTTGCACGCTGTAGATGGGAATGTAAAATGGTGCCATCACTATAAAAAAGAGTATGGCGGTTCCTCAAAAAATGAAAAATAGAATTACCATAGGATCCTGCGATCCCACTTTTGGGTGTTTATCCAAAAACATTGAATTCAGGATCTTGGAGAGAGATCTGCACTTCCATGTTTATAACAGCATTATTTACAACAGCCAAAATATGGAAACAACATAAATGTCCATTGATGAATGAATGGATAAGGAAAATGTGGTGTATACATACAATGTGATATTATTCAGTCTTACAAAAGAAGAAAATCCTGCCAAATGTGACAGCGTGGACAAATCTGGAGAACATTAGGCTAAGTGAAATAAGCCAGTCACAGAAGAACAAATCTGTATGATTCCACTTCCATGGAGTATTTAAAATATTCTCATAGAAGCAGAGAGTAAAAAAGTGGCTGCCAGGGACGTGGCAAGAAGGAAAAATGGGGAGTTGTCATTCAACCGGTATAATGTTTCAGTTATGCATTTTATTAAAAATAGTAAAACATGTATTAGGTTTTCTTCTTAATTCAGAGATATAGAAGGNAAAATGAAAAATAGAATTACCATAGGATCCTGCGATCCCACTTTTGGGTGTTTATCCAAAAACATTGAATTCAGGATCTTGGAGAGAGATCTGCACTTCCATGTTTATAACAGCATTATTTACAACAGCCAAAATATGGAAACAACATAAATGTCCATTGATGAATGAATGGATAAGGAAAATGTGGTGTATACATACAATGTGATATTATTCAGTCTTACAAAAGAAGAAAATCCTGCCAAATGTGACAGCGTGGACAAATCTGGAGAACATTAGGCTAAGTGAAATGAGCCAGTCACAGAAGAACAAATCTGTATGATTCCACTTCCATGGAGTATTTAAAATATTCTCATAGAAGCAGAGAGTAAAAAAGTGGCTGCCAGGGACGTGGCAAGAAGGAAAAATGGGGAGTTGTCATTCAACCGGTATAATGTTTCAGTTATGCATTTTATTAAAAATAGTAAAACATGTATTAGGTTTTCTTCTTAATTCAGAGATATAGAAGGAAAAAAAACAAGCAAAATTGGCCCATAATTTACCTGTCCAGCTTACTGCTGACATATTTTAATGAAGGCAATAGTTGTATCCAGTTAGAAAATCAAACTGCATAGAAAACAATGCTGCACAAAAAGTAAAAATCTCCCATACCCTGCAATCCTTCTCCCTGCAGCTGTTCACAGCTCAAATTTTAGTTCAAAGTGTAGACTCTATTATTTCTGAGGCAAGGGGGAGAATTTGAAGCTCACAGAAAAATATAGAGCTTCCTGCCTATGTTTTTCAATTTAGACAGATGACATTATCTCATAATACAGAAAATTGGAAGTGAAGTGGTAAAGAACTCTTTAAAGATATTTTGCTACAAAGGGAAACAGATATGGGGCAATGGGTGGTGATTTGAGGAGGTTTGGGATTTTGTTCTCTGGGGGTTTTTAAAAAAATTTTTACTGAATCAAAATTGATTATACAAATTTTGGGGGTTCAACATTGAGATATGTTGATCAAATCAATATTACTAGCATATATATTGTTACAAATCATAATTATTATTTATGCGCCTTGTCCAATCCCTCCCCATCCCCCTTTCACTCCCCTCTAATCACCCTAGATTTCTTCTCACCCTCTGAAGGAATAATGGTTACTCTGTTGATTTGCTGCCCAAATGATCTGTCCAATGCCGAGAGGCGTGATCAGGTCCCCCAATACTATCACAGAGCAGATGCCTCTTCCATCACTCTGAAATGGGCTCTATGGAGAGAGACATCCTCCTCCTTTTTTTAACTCTACTGGTGAGTTTCCTTGTGTTAACACACTCCAGTGGCTGGCAGACCATCTGCGTGGTGATTGTGGCATCTAGATGCCTTTGCGGCAGTCATGATTATCAAGGTGGCTATGGTGGGCCACCACATGGAGAAGATGTTTTTTGGCAAGCTCCTCAGTGCTGCTGGTATGCCTGGCTGTGGAGAGTGTCCAATCCCTGGCTCCATACCCCAGGTCCCAGAATAGGTCCCGAGGCACTGGCATGGTGTGCCTGGTTGTGGGAGGGGGTTCTGGCCCCTGGATCCATGCCCCAGGTCCCCAGGTGGGCACTGAGGCACTGGTGCAGTGAGCCTGGTTGTGGGAGGGGGGTCAGGTCCCTTTCTCCATGCCCCAGGTCCCCGGGCAGGCCCCAAGGAGCTGGTGCAGTGTGCCCGGTTGTGGGTAGGGGGCCTGGTCCCCTTCTCCATGCCCCAGGTCCCCAGGTGGGGCCTGAGGTGCTGGCAGGATGTGCCTGGTTGTGGGAGGGGGTCCAGTCCCTGGCTCCATACCTTGGGTCCCTGGGCAGGCCCCAAGGCTCTGGCGCAAGGTGCCTGGTTGTGGGAGGGGTTTCCAGTCCCCTTCTCCATGCCCCAGGCCTGCAGGCAGGCTCCGAGGTGCTGGCTCTGTGAGCCTGGTTGTGTGGGGGGATACGGTCCCATTCCTCATGTCCTGGGTCCCTGGGTGGGCCCTGAGGCACTGGCTTGGGGTGGCTGGTTGTGGGAGGGGGGGTCCAGTTCCCTCTCTATACCCCGGGTCCCTGGGCAGGCCCCAAGGCGCTGGCTCCGTGAGCCTGGTTGTGTGGGGGGATACGGTCCCATTCCTCATGCCCTGGGTCCCCAGGTGGGCCCCAAGGCACTGGCTTGNTAACACACTCCAGTGGCTGGCAGACCATCTGCGTGGTGATTGTGGCATCTAGATGCCTTTGTGGCAGTCATGGTTATCGAGGTGGCTATGGTGGGCCACCACATAGAGAAGATGTTTTTGGCAAGCTCCTCAGTGCTCCTGGTGTGCCTGGCTGTGGAGAGTGTCCAATCCCTGGTTCCATACCCCAGGTCCCAGAATAGGTCCCGAGGCACTGGCATGGTGTGCCTGGTTGTGGGAGGGGGTTCTGGCCCCTGGATCCATGCCCCAGGTCCCCAGGTGGGCACTGAGGCACTGGTGCAGTGAGCCTGGTTGTGGGAGGGGGGTCAGGTCCCTTTCTCCATGCCCCAGGTCCCCGGGCAGGCCCCAAGGAGCTGGTGCAGTGTGCCCAGTTGTGGGTAGGGGGCCTGGTCCCCTTCTCCATGCCCCAGGTCCCCAGGTGGGGCCTGAGGTGCTGGCAGGATGTGTCTGGTTGTGGGAGGGGGTCCAGTCCCTGGCTCCATACCTTGGGTCCCTGAGCAGGCCCCAAGGTACTAGCAAGGTGTGCCTGGTTGTGAGAGGCAGGTCTGGTCCCCGGCTCCATACCTCAGGTCCCTGGGCAGGCCCCAAGTCTCTGGTGCAAGGTGCCTGGTTGTGAGAGGGGTTTCCAGTCCCCTTCTCCATGCCCCAGGCCTGCAGGCAGGCTCCAAGGTGCTGGCTCCGTGAGCCTGGTTGTGTGGGGGGATACGGTCCCATTCCTCATGTCCTGGGTCCCTGGGTGGGCCCCGAGGCACTGGCTTGAGGTGGCTGGTTGTGGGAGGGGGTGTCCAGTTCCCTCTCTATACCCCAGGTCCCTGGGCAGGCCCCAAGGCGCTGGCTCCATGAGCCTGGTTGTGTGAGGGGATACGGTCCCATTCCTCATGCCCTGGGTCCCCAGGTGGGCCCCAAGGCACTGGCTTGGGGTGGCTTAATTTGGGAGGGGGGTCAGGTCCCCTTCTCAATGACTTGGGCCCGTGGACGAGGCCCTGAGGTGCTGTCACAGTGTGCCTGGTTGTGGAAAGGGGGTCTGGTCCCTGGCTGCTAGCCCTGGGTCCCCAGGTGGGCCCTGAGGCGTTGGTGGTGTACCTGGATATGGGATTGGGGTCTGGTCCCCAGCTCCAATCCTCAGGTTCCTGGGTGGGGCCCCAAGGGGCTGGTGGTGTGGTGGCTGCCCCTGGGTCCATGCCTCATGTCCCCTGGTAGGCCCCAAGGTATTGGTGGTGTGCCTGGGCCAGAACTAATTTTTTGTCCTTTGCTTTCTTCTATAATGGGGGAACTTCCTGTGAGACCAGTACTTGAGCAGTATGGTTGAGCTAAATTTCTGCTTTGCTGCTGTTTCCCTAGGGAAGACTTTGTGTGTAGCTCAGGGTTTAATGGTTGACCTTATAGGTACTTCTGGCTCTCCAGAGACGTGGTGGATCTGGGTTGTGTAGAAACTCTGATCTGGGCCTGAGTTTTTTCATCAAACTGCACCCACTGCAATTCTGCATTCCCGACCACTCTCCTCTGAGTGGTCCTGCACTGATTGGGGGGCAGGTCGGCTGTCCTTGCTGTGTCCCAGTGTTCTCCTGGTGGGCCCATCTCCCTGACCACCTGTACTGCAAACACTTCCTATGAGATGGGTCCTGTGCTGGTCCCTTGTGATGACTCACCGGCTTCTGAATGGCTCCCCTTTCTTCAGTTGTTCTGGCTCCTTGCTCCTGCATGGGTCCACGGGAACCCTATTATTGGTCTTGCTTTCCTGGGGGCCACCAAAGTCCTCTTCTCCCCCACCGCCTCCAAGTAACTCCATCTGAAGGGCACAGCTGCAGCTTCTGGCGGCTCCTGCTCCACGCGCTCAGCAGTTTCAGCATAAAAGCGGCTGCAGGCCAAGATGCTGAGAGCAGTTTTTTCTTTCTCTCTTCGTGGTTTCTCCTGCCTTCATGAGTTCCATAGCTCCCTCCTCCTCTTCACCTGAGCTCCAGCAGCCCCAGTTTGGCTGATGTTACATTTTTATAGTTGTAAATTGGTTGATTTGTGGGAGAGAGTGATGCTGGGGACCGTCTATTCTGCCATCTTGACCGGAACCTTCTTTTCTGTTTGTTTATGGGTGAGAAGTAATACAGCATATTTGGGTGTTGATGGGAATAATTTAAAAAAAGAAAGAAAGAAAGAAAAGAAGGAAATCAAAGATGCAGGAGAGGAAAAGAAGTAGGAACAAAGTCCCACAGGTGAGAAGGAGTGAGCATGAACTGACCACCATCTGTAACAACAGAGAAAGGACAGTGCATGGATCCAAAGGTAAGAATGTTGGTAGATTTAGTGGGGAAAGTCGAGGACATTCTCTTATGATCACTTCTATTTCCTCAATTGGAGTCAAGGTCATCAGGAAAGGACAGAAGGTGTGAAATGGTTTTCTCTGAGTATAGAGAGGCAATTGACCAGAGAAACCGAGGTAGGACTGCCAGGGGCATGGAGTGCTCCCTGAGGTTGAGAGACATATAGTGAGTTAATGTGGGACAGTCCTCATGGCCGTGAGCTTTTCTCCAGCCACATTCAGCTGCTCATTCAGGTGCAGATGCAGAGCAGGCCAGAGATAGATTTCATCAGAGTTTGCCAGGGGAGGACTGGGCAGGGATGGAAGGAGCTGCGGATACATGCAAAGCAATGACTGCCGAACTTGGAGAGAAGGGAAGTAAGGACATGATGGGGGAGGGGGTGGGGAGCGGGAGTGATGGATTTAAATAAAATAAAGAAATGAGCTACACCCAAATGATTGCTGAACGATGAAACCAACTAACTCCACAAAGGTGCTGAGACGATGCTTGGTTTTAGCTCCCCCTGGA
>NW_007730426.1:56145-67583 GCF_000696425.1 Galeopterus variegatus
AATAAAAATATAAAGATGACAGTATTAGAATAGGGCCCTAGACTGGTGAGTTCTGATGGACGTACATGACGGGAACATCCACAGATCCTTAAAGGAAATATTTAAAGCAATGCAAAATAAACTTGAACTTGGACTAGTACCTTTCATTGGTTGTGCAGTGAAAATTCTGAGAAAAAGCAGCTAACTTTTACATCTTCTTCTCCCCAGGCATCAATATAGTGTTGTGTGATCTTTGAAAATACACAAAATATTTATGAAATGGCCAAGCTTACAAGTATGGTCAGTGAACCAGCTGACATGCTGGTCCAATGTCCAAGGAAAGGCAGAGGGGACAGGAAGCCCATGAGTCGATGTGTGTGTATCTCCCAGAGCTGTGACCTCCAGCCCAGAGTTCACATACACATCCTTCCACATCCCCTGAATGAGAGCCACATTTGCCAGAGACACTTCAGTGAGTAGCACTTGAATAGGAAAGGTTTGTACGGCCATTTCCCCAGGGATCTGGACTCCAGCCAGCTTCCGCAGTAGACAACTCATTGTGATCAAAGAGCGAGGAAACGTGTCCCCTGGCCTTCTGCACCTGGAAAGGAAGAAGGCCCTCATGTGCAGGAGATGTCACAGACAGAAGTGCCCACCAGGAGGAGTGCATGGTGCATTGTACACATCAGGCACATGTGGCCCTGGCCTGCTTGCCCACTGCTTTGTGAGGATATCGTGCTACAGGATCCAGCCAGCAAGAGGCTCAGGAGAGTGAGGGAGTGGGACCCAGAGGGAATCTGGGTCTTACAAAGAAAAAGTGGGGACTCCATAGTATTAATGCTTTATATCTGATGTGCACAGAAATAAGACTGTAAAGATTTATTCCAAAACAGAAGTGATTGCTATCTTTGCCGAATAAGACTACCAGTGATGACTGTTATCTTACTTTATTTTTTTGGTGGCTGGCCAGTACAGGGAACCAAACCTTTGACCTTGGTGCTATAAGGCTGTGTGCTAACTGACTGAGCTAACCAGCCAGACCATGTTATCTTATTTTTGCTTATCTGTATTTTCTAAATTTTCTACAATGAATATGTTTTGTTTTGTTTAAAGGGGGGTGGGTGTGGTTGGGAAATGTTATTTAAACGTCTCCCACTTCACACACTGCGGAACTTCGGCTCATTTGATCCTCACGCAATTCTCTAAGGTAGAGAAGTCCACGTCGCCCTGCTTGGTTTGCAAATAAAGAAATTGAGGCCCCAAGTCTATGATATTCTGGAGTAGGTTATAGTTATCTCAAAGGAACTGATGTCTAGGCAAGCCCCCTGTTTGGTATTTCCCTCCCACCTGGCTGGTACAGTACCTGCTGCCCAGAAGTCCACTCATACTCTCCTGCAGAAAGTGGCCGCTCATTGTCAATCAATGGCTATTTACTGAGAAGTCAGAGCCCTTTATTCTGAGACTCCGTATCTAGACCCGAATCAGCAAGAATCAGCAGGATGACTTGCTTTCTCCCAGCTATGTCCTCTCTTTGAGGAGAGGAATCTTAGAAACTAGAGGAGGATAACTAGTTTGCCCAAGATTGTACAGCTAGCAAGAGGTGACTTGTAGACACCCAGCATTTAACCACAAGTAGAAACCTCCACAGTAAAATAGTTAACATTCATTCAGAACAATATGGGTGTGGCTATCTCAGCTGGTCCACCACCAGGATGGGGAGAATCTCCGGGCGCTTGACCTGCACTGGCCAATGTGTGTCAGAGACGCTGAGGCTGGGAAGACAGGCACAGTGGATGGGAGACTGCTTGCATCCAAAAAGAGTTAATCAAATACATTGAGGATAATGGGAGCCAGCTTTCTCACTGTTGAAAAACAAATATGGGGAAGGGAAGACTAGAAAAAATTAAATATTTGTGATTGGAGACATTGGTGTGAACACAGGGTTTACAAAATATGTAGATACAGATAATGTATGTTTGTGTGTANGAGGAAACGTGTCCCCTGGCCTTCTGCACCTGGAAAGGAAGAAGGCCCTCATGTGCAGGAGGTGTCACAGACAGAAGTGCCCACCAGGAGGAGTGCGTGGTGCATTGTACACACCAGGCACACGTGGCCCTGGTCTGCTTGCCCACTGCTTTGTGAAGATATCGTGCTACAGGATCCAGCCAGCAAGAGGCTCAGGAGAGTGAGGGAGTGGGACCCAGAGGGAATCTGGGTCTTACAAAGAAAAAGTGGGGATTCCGTAGTATTAATGCTTTATATCTGATGTGCACAGAAATAAGACTGTAAGGATTTATTCCAAAACAGAAGTGATTGCTATCTTTGCCGAATAGGACTACCAGTGATGACTATTATCTTACTTTATTTTTTGGTGGCTGGCCAGTACAGGGAACCAAACCTTTGACCTTGGTGCTATAAGGCTGTGTGCTAACTGACTGAGCTAACCAGCTAGACCATGTTATCTCGTTTTTGCTTATCTGTATTTTCTAAATTTTCTACAATGAATATGTTTTGTTTTGTTTAAAGGGGGGTGGGTATGGTTGGGAAATGTTATTTAAACATCTCCCACTTCACGCACTGTGGAACTTCGGCTCATTTGATCCTCACACAATTCTCTAAGGTAGAGAAGCCCACATCGCCATGCTTGGTTTGCAAATAAAGAAATTGAGGCCCCAAGTCTATGATATTCTGGAGTAGGTTATAGTTATCTCAAAGGAACTGATGTCTAGGCAAGCCCCCTGTTTGATATTTCCCTCCCACCTGGCTGGTACAGTACCTGCTGCCCAGAAGTCCACTCATACTCTCCTGCAGAAGGTGGCCGCTCATTTTCAATCAATGGCTATTTACTGAGAAGTCAGAGCCCTTTATTCTGAGACTCCGTATCTAGACCCAAATCAGCAAGAATCAGCAGGATGACTTGCTTTCTCCTAGCTATGTCGTCTGTTTGAAGAGGAGGTTAACTAGTTTGCCCAAGATTGTACAGCTAGCAAGAGGTGACTGTAGACACCCAGCATTTAACCACAAGTAAAAATCCCCACAGTAAAATAGTTAACATTCATTCAGAACAATATGGGTGTGGCTATATCAACTGGTCCACCACCAGGATGGGGAGAATCTCTGGGCTATCTCCGGGCGCTTGACCTGCACTGGCCAATGTGTGTCAGAGACGCTGAGGCTGGGAAGACAGGCACAGTGGATGGGAGACTGCTTGCATCCAAAAAGAGTTAATCAAATACATTGAGGATAATGGGAGCCAGCTTTCTCACTGCTGAAGAACAAATATGGGGAAGGGAAGACTAGAAAAAATTAAATATTTGTGATTGGAGGGCTTGCATCCAAAAAGAGTTAATCAAATACATTGAGGATAATGGGAGCCAGCTTTCTCACTGTTGAAAAACAAATATGGGGAAGGGAAGACTAGAAAAAATTAAATATTTGTGATTGGAGACATTGGTGTGAACACAGGGTTTACAAAATATGTAGATACAGATAATGTATGTTTGTGTGTACTTGTGTGTATATAGCTCTATCCAGTGAGAGGGCCTATAGTCTATGAAACCCTTGTAGCACTGAACACTTTTATTGCCTAAATCTTGGTTTCTAAATACCATTTTCATTCTCAATGAAAAGGAACTAGAACTCCTTGGAGAAAAGGCTTGATTCCAGGACTGGGGTAAGAAAAGTACAAGATGAACCTGGAATTTCTCATGGCTGGAATTAAGGAAGTTCTCCAGAAATGATGGGGACTATGAAAAGTCACAGAAGTCAGCTCAAAAGGCTCCCATAGCCAAGTGTGGGCCAGTTTGAGCATCAGAGTAAATGCTGCTCACAATAGATTGTAACTCATTTACTAAAACAGGAATCCATGAATTCATACCAATACTGATTTAAATAAATAAAAAGGAAAAACTACCTTATAATAGAATGCCAGCTAATAATTATAGAAAGAATGGTAGCATAATAATTATTTATCAACCATCTTAATAATTGGTTTAGTTAAGAAGCATCTGTGGATGCCAAAATTAATGGATAAAAGTTTAATGAGGAACTAGATGTTTACACAGTCTCAAACTATCTCCCCACAAAATACTTATTATTATCTTAATGAATACTTATCAATACTTATTAATACTTAATACTTACTAACATCTCTTCACAAAGTACTTATTAATTAACTTTACCGTGGAGAAACCTGACAGACACCATATTAACCAAACGATGAAAGTTAGCATCACCAGTGATGGGTTAAATCAACATCATGTGCCTTCTGATAATATACACCGAAAAGTACACATCATCATTTCTGTAATATTCTTGCAGTATATTTGAATCCAATTATAACAAAACATTAGATGACCTCAAATTGAGGGTACATTCTTCAAGGTAACTAGCCTGTACTTCAAAAGTGTCAAGGCCGTGAAAGATAAGGAAAGACTGAGTCACTGTTCCAGATTGAAGATGACTAAAGAGACATGATAATTACATGCAATGCGCAACCCTGGATTGGACCCTGAAGCTATAAAGACCATTATTGGGATAATCAGTGAAATCTGAGTGGGGATCTGTGGATTAGAAGATAGTATGGTATCACTGTTGCTTTCCCAATTTTAATGGGCATCTAGTGACTATGTAGGGAGTGTCTTTGTTTTAAGGAAACATACACTAACGTATTTAGAGGTAATGAAGCATTGTGCATTCTGCAACTTTTTCTCAAATGTTTGAGGGGAAAAATTTATATAGAGAGAAAGAGCTAAGGAAAATATGGTGGACTGTCACCAATTGGTGAATCTGGGGCTATAGGACTTCTATGTACTATTCTTGAAACTGCAAATTTTCTGTAAGTTTGCAATTATTTTAAAATAAAATTTACTCAAGCACATAAGAAAATTCAACAAAAACTTTTAACAAAAATAAATAATGCATGTATGGAAAGAGATAGAAAAAGAGAGAGAGGCATTATTTGAGACATTTTCTGTTATGTACATATATACAGGGGTTTTGTTGCTGTTTTAAAAAATGGGATCATACTGTATAAATTATTCTGTGATGTATGTTTTTCACTTAAAAATATATCTTAGAGATCTTTTCATATCAGTATAGATAAACTACCTTGGTCTTGTAATTGCTACATTGAATTGCCTTATATTGATATTCTATCATTTTTAAACCAATCCCCCACAAAAGATATTTCAGTAGCTATTTAATGTCCTTTAAAACATTTATTTTCTTTTTAAACTGTTACTAGTAAGATTATGTACTTAAAATCAACATGTGAACTACTGCATGTCATAGGAGGAAAAAATCTGAGACTTGGATTACCCAGATATTTAAAAGTAATGATAAATTCAAGGTAAAGTTTGTGCCAATGGACAAAATCATACAGACCCATCAATGGGGCCTAAAATTTTCTTTATACCCACTCCCTCACAACACAACTGGCAAACTGCAAGATTTTTTTCCTATGTTCTTTCTTATTTCTATCAAGCAACCTACTCACATAAAAGACTGTATTTTATTTTAATTTAGGAGGTCTCTGTCAAACTACTTAGAAATGGGCATTGGAAAATTTACCCTTCTCCTATGGCTGTGTATGTTTTACAGAATGCATGCACATGTAAAATTTTTCAGGCATATTCATAATCAGTAAAAACAGAATCAGAGGAAACAACTTTGTTCGTTGTACTTGCTGCTAAAGAACAATTCTCCCTTGACATCTCTATGGGACATAATTTTTAAATGTGTAAAACATAGTTGACATACTGGAAATAGCAAAGTTTCTGCGTGTATGTTATTCTGTAATTAAAAGCTGGGAGTGGGAGAAGCATCCATGGAGAATTTAAGCGTTCCAAAGCAAGACAGAGCTGGGTCAGAGGTACAAGTGGAACCATCACCT
This sequence comes from Galeopterus variegatus, assembly GCF_000696425.1. Lineage (NCBI taxonomy): Eukaryota > Metazoa > Chordata > Mammalia > Dermoptera > Cynocephalidae > Galeopterus > Galeopterus variegatus. The sequence goes on from NW_007730426.1 coordinate 62,018, forward strand.
GCCAACATCTCAGGCAGACATAAAGTGCAGAAGAAGTTGGGCCAGGACTCAAAGCCCTGGACATTTCTTTTGCAAAACTGACCTCCAAATCACCTGAGAATCACTGGAAATAGAAGGTATAATTTACAGGCATAAACAGAAAGTAAGCTTGTGTGTAGTTATTTTTTGTAAAGATTTTGATTTTCTACAATGGGGCCAGTGAGGCTAAGAAAAAAGGTGTCCCAGGAGTCCTTTCTGAATGTTTTCATATCCAGGAAAGTAACACAGTCACCAAAGTGTCAAGATCTTTGGAATGAAAAATTTATAAATGACATGGCCACAATCATCCTTCCACGTAAACCATACGTGATGGTCACATTAAAAATACTAAATCATCAACTCATCATTATTCTTATAGCTGAGAAAAATTTCTGTTTGAGTTAACTACAATGATTAGTAAAAGCATTTAAGCGGACTTTTGTTTTTTCAATATGGTATTTACTCATGAAGGCCTAGGTTTAAAATTAATGTGTTAAGTAAGCTTTTAACCAAAGTATATCCATAGATACTCATTGATTTTTCCAAGCACTATATTACACACTTTCTCTTGTTCCAGAAGGGAGATATATAATTTAGGGCATGTGCCAATAAGTATAGGTTAGATAAAAATGTTTGATAATACTATGAAAACAGGAAAAGAAAATCAACCCTTAGATTTTTTAACAATTTAAACAAGTGAAAATGAACTCTTCAAAAAATGAACAATAGAGTAACACATTCTAGTATATCACATTTTTTGCCTAATAGAGAAAGGAAGACAGATGGGAAAATTACTAATAGTCAAACTAGTTCAAACAAACCACAACTCACAAAGTGCTTCATTTTAGATTACTGAGTTTCAAGCATTTTCATAGGCATTCTAGAAATTGGTGCTCTAGAATAAATAGAGGAATAAATTTCCCAGGTGTTTCCAGAGAACTGGTATATGGCTGTAATAAAAAGATTCGTAAACATATTCATCGCTCTTTGTGTTGCTGAACCAAACATTTGACCTCATTCTCCTGCACCTCACATGATGCAATAGCATCGTGGCGGTGTGCAGAATTAAAGGATGCACCAGAAATATTGAGTCACGCCAAATATAAGAGCTAGCTCACTGCTGATCACAGCTGCCATTCCAGAACACATTATATTCACTCTTTATTGAATTCCAATCACCTTAGGTCATTCCTATTTGACTACTTTTTGCAGTCCCTTTAAGAACTCAAAGGCACGAAGTGGGAATGTGCCTGCCTCCCAAAGATCATTTTAAAGTCCTAGTTTCCAAATCATCCAACTGTCTTCCTTGAATTTCTCAGTCTAAAAATTACATGTAATCCAGAAGTCAGGTGATCTGAATTCATTTCCTGGCCTCGTGGACAAAGTGCTAAATATGGCCTCTGCCTTACCACGTCATCTATATAAAGGGCTGTACTCTTCATGCCTTCGTTTAGAATGCTGTGCAAATAAATGAAATCTTTAAAAGTGTCATTCAGATTTACCTAGTATCTACTGACACGTCTGCTGTATGGAAGGTGCTCTTTTACATACTTTTCTTACATTTTTCCATTTAATCCTCATGGTAACCCTATTCGGTAGACATTAGCTACATTTTAAGGTGAAATACCAAGGGCCAGGAAAGTTAAATGATGCTTCTCCTCTGATAATACAACTAACCATAGGCAAACCTAGGATTCAAATATCAAATTCAGTGCTACTTTTGTCTTATTATTTCTACTTAAATCTTTATATATTTGAGATCCTATTAATGATTTTCCAATAAACTGAAACTTCTGGAAATAACCACCAACAAACCATATTAAAGAAAGCAGACTACAAATGTAATTTTCAAAGTCTGGGTCTGAACCAGGCTTTGGAATACTTACTGTCCAACACCAAAGTGCCATGGCACTATAAACTTTGAAGGGAGGCAAAAATAGATACATGTAAATATAATCTGGAAAGGAGAAAACTATGGATTCCTTTCTGAAAGAAACGAGGAACTTCCTGCTAATTTAGGATAGAAGAAGAATAGAGATATCTGAGAAGTAATGTTTAGCTGACAGTGGAAGACTTGAGAAGTGAAAAGAACAACTGAATTCCTGGGATATACACACCCTTCTTAGACTATATCTAGCAGGCAAGCAAGTTTACCGCCTGCTAGAAACCACACAGCCCAAGATCCCTTAGAATGTATTTATAGCTACTCCATCACTAAGGAGCCAACATTTGATCTGTTCTTTCCAAAATGGGTTTTAAAAAATTCAAAAGGAAAAAAGGCAGGAGCCCTGTAAACAACGTCTTCTGCAGCTGATTGTAAACATTGCAGCCTGAGACACTGACAGTCAGTTGCAAAATCTCAACAGAGTGGACTTTATTCTACTGAGAGAGAAGTCTTGAGAGTGGGAGTTGCAGAAGGTGGGAGGGGGAGGAGATGCTCCTTTGGACTTCTTGGCTCTGCTGATCCCAAGAAGACGCACCTGTTTGAGGAAGAAAAACGCAGTGAGCGCATTTCCTCGGTGGAGACCTACTGCTTACCCTGCTCCATGCTCCGGGAACGCAAGCAGGGCACCTTGAGTCCTGGTTTTTGGAGCCTGCTGAGTGCCAAGCTAATTCAGTCTAAATTTAAAAATTTTTAGTGGAATGTGGGTTACAGATTATCCAAACCCAAATGAAGAGTGACAACTTTTAAGTTGTGTTCTAAATGTTATATCTGGTCTCCCATGTTTATGTATGAACCAAATTAGAGAGTCTTCTGCTTGGAATTTTTGAAATCTACACAAGATCAGGAATAATGTCTGTCCCCGGGTACTACTGTCTAGATGGAAGATTTTGGGCCCAGAGTTTTGTCACTTTTGTCAGAATATCTGATTTCTAAATCTTGTGTGCTTATGGATTTGGGGTAAAAACACACACGAGAAAATACATACACACACGAACGCATGCTCAATGAGAAAAGAAGCAATTTAAGTCAAAAGTAAAATAGAAAAACAGTAGCTACTTCTTGTCAACCCCCCCAAAAGAAGGAAACACATAACTGCCTACGTCTATGAAAGATGTAAATAGCAAGGAGGAAGAAGAGTTACTTAAGGTATGATAACAAGAAGTATGACTAAGATTCATGGTAAGAAAAAATGTACGCTGCTGGCAGAGATGGCGAGCATATTATATAGGAATAAACAGAGTGTTTTTACTGTGTTATTACTCAGCAACAATCAACACAGAAGACTTCTGTGACCAAATGTCTGAGAATTTTTCTCCGCACCAGCAAGCAGGCAATTAATTCTGCAGCAGACACTAGTTGGGTGTCCTGCAATTAAATTCTGACTGTATCTACCTGGAGATAGCATCCGATCCCGCAGGGTGAGGGCTTAGTCCCCAAGACTGCCCCCCATTTCAGATGCCAGTCGCAAGTCCAGGCCTCTGGAACTTCTTACCAACCAGCTATAAATCAGATTCCCTCAACACTAGTTGGGTGTCCTGCAATTAAATTCTGACTGTATCTACCTGGAGATAGCATCCGATCCTGCAGGGTGAGGGCTTAGTCCCCAAGACTGCCCCCCATTTCAGATGCCAGTCGCAAGTCCAGGCCTCTGGAACTTCTGACCAACCAGCTATAAATCAGATTCCCTCAACCCCTACTTGGGTTTGATTAATTTGCTAGAGCTTCTCACAGAACTCAGGGAAACACGTTTACAAGTTTATTATTAAGGACTTTACAAAGGCCACAGATGAGATGAACAGGGCAAGGTATGGGGAAGGGGCACAGAACTTCCATGGCCTCCTGGGCGGACCATCCTCCAGGAAACCACCATGTGTTCAGCTATCCAGGAGCTCTCTGAACCCGGTTCTTCTGAGTTTTTCTGGTAGCTTCATTTCATAGATGACCAATTAAATCATTGGCCACTAGTGATTAATGTAAACTTCAGCCCTTCTCCCCTCCCTGGAAGTTGGGGGAGTGGAGCCAAAAGTCCCAACCCTCTAATCTTGCCCTGGTCTTTCCTGTGACCAGACCCCCAATTCAGAAGCTACCTAGGGGCTGCCAGCCATCAGTCAACTCCTTAGCATACATAAAGATATATAAAAAGATACTCATCACTTTGGAAATTCCAAGGATTTTAAGAATTATATGCCAGGAGACAGGGACAGGATCAAATATATTTATTACATTTGTATATTTGGTCTTCTCATCCCTGTCTCCTGGTATAAAAACTATCTTCCCCTTCTTTCTCAGTTAAAAAAAATCCTTATCATATTTGGGCAGCAATGAACACAATGAAAGTTTATTTCCCAAACTCCCTTGCAGCCAAGTTTGACATGTGATTAAGTTCTGGTCAATGGCACATAAACAGAGAATATTAAATGGAGCACTGGGATCAGGATGAGGGGAAGGGAGGGGAGACTGCTTTAAGGAAGCCGGCTCAGGTTAGAGACTGGTTCTTTCACGCCATCCAGCAGCCAACTTGGATCATGGGTTAAGAATGGAACCCACCCTAGGATATGAAGAAAAGGATTAGAGCTGAGTCTTAACTTGGTGGGGCTTTCATATTTACTCTGGACTAGCTACTCTGGAGTTCTCTTACATGAGAGAATACTTGCTTTTTTGTTGTTATTGTTATATTCAATTCTATCAGAAACCTAACTGATTGAGACTGGCAAAAGGAAAAAATACATTGTAGGGTAGATGCTGGACATAGCCCTATTCCCCCCTCCTTTGCATACCAGAGTTCCCCTCCCTCCTCCCTGTGGTGGGCTGCCCCTGGCCAAGGTGGTTACCCAAGGAAAGGCACATCTCCTTTAGATAAATAGGATGCTGAAAGAAGCAGGATGTTGAATACGTGAAAATGATTTACATTAGCTTGTTGAGGGCCTGCACTTGAAAGTGATTTACTTTGATCTGTTGGCTGTATAATTGCTCTGTGCACTCTGTGGTGAGGTGGACGTTTTACCTACCAGCTGCCATTGGGGTCTCTCCTTAAGTCTAACAAACCAATGTCTCTACCCTCTGGACCTCTGGGTGATTTCTTCGGAATAGGTAAACACTACACAAGTGCCCTCTCAGGTTTGGGGCTCCCATGTTACATACATTAATCGCAGGATCTGTGAAGTAGGCCCTTGCTAATCAAAGTGTGGTTCCTGGAAGAGCAGTGTGGACCTCCCCTAGGAGCTTGTTAGAAATGCAGACTCTCAGGCCCCACCCCAACCCTACTGGATCAGAACCACATTTAAACAAGACCTTCAGGTGATTTGTATGCAGTTTGAGAAGCTTGAGAATCACTGACAGGGTAAATTCTCCTTTAAAAAATAAACATACTAGGGCCGGCCCATGGCTCACTTGGGAGAGTGTGGTGCTGATAACACCAAGGCCACGGGTTCGGATCCCTATATAGGGATGACCGGTTAGCTCACTTCGGAGAGCGTGGTGCTGACAACACTAAGTCAAGGGTTAAGATCCCCTTACCGGTCATCTTCTTAAAAAAAAAACCCAAAAACTAGACACCATTGATTTGAATAACCTGCCAAGCAGTGTTCCTGTTACCTAGATTTA
>NW_007730426.1:67870-70407 GCF_000696425.1 Galeopterus variegatus
CCTTTATACTCAAGTCCATAACCCAGGACACCTGGGTGCACATACGCAATTACATTAGATGATAACCAAGGAACACTTGGGCGAATGTGGATATTTACATCAAATGCTTGGCAAGATTCTGGACATCTGAAGGGCGCTGACCATTTCCCTATATTTTCTCTACAATTACACCAACCAGGGCTTTTTTATTCTTATTTTTAAGTTATATAATATACATATCTCTTTAGGAACCACTAATTCTCTGACAAGTTTGGTCACATCCAAACTGCCCAGCTGAAAATTCACTTAGTATTTAAGAGTGAAAATTATATTTTCGATGTATACTTTGGAAAATTTCTCCTCCACTCCCCAAAAGGACTCCCAGTCAGTAAATGCAACTTTTAAATGAACAAGGTATTTTGAATCAATTAATTTTAGTTAATTTTCAAATAATTTTTCTACGATGTTTTTTATTAAATGAACAAGGTATTTTGAATCAATTAATTTTAGTTAATTTTCAAATAATTTTTCTACGGTGTTTTTTTTTATTTTCAGGTAATAAAACCAAGAGAATCTACAGCATTTTTTTTAGATAACTTACATACAATTAAATGCCCAGATCTTAATTGTACTCCTGGATGAGCTTGATAATCACATTCACACATGTAACCACCACCTCAATCAAGATATAGGACACTCCCATCACCCCGGAAAGTTCCAAGGGAACACTGCTTCTCAATCATTCCCCACCTCCACCTTCCACACAGAGGCAACCACTTCTACTCTGGACTTATTATGTGCCCGGAAAATGGTACCAAAAATGAGGGTACAATTTAAAGCTGGTAAAACAGCATTAAGAACTATAAAGCTCTATATTGCCTGCAGGGGTTCTTCATATGCTTTAATTCTATATCAATATCTTGTCTGATGTGTGATAGTGAAGAATAAAAAAAGACCTTGAGCTTGGTTCAGTGATCAATGAGAGTTTGGGGCTGTCCAGTTAGGTCAGTCAGTTAAAGCATGGTGTTCTAACACCAAGGTCAAGGGTTTGGATTCCTGTACCGGCCAGCTGCCGAAAAAGAAGTGTTTATACAATTTGCAAAAACATTGGCTATGCAGTCGTCCATCAGTATGCTCAGAGGATTGGTTCTGGACCTCCCATGGATACCCAAATCCAAGAATGTTCAGGTCCTCGATATAAAATTGTGTAGTATCTGCCTATAACCTATGCACACCCTTCCATATAGTTTTTAAATCCTTATTTCTCTTTGTTTAATTGAAACGTATTGGTTCTACATACTTATGACGTTATATTTCAATACATGTATACAATGTGTGATGAACAAGTCAGGGTAATTAGCGTATTCGTCATTGCAAAACTCATTTCTTTGTGATGTGAACATTTGATCTCTATTCTCGTCGTCTGATAACATCATATGCTTTGAGTCATCTCTAGATTACTTGTAATACCTAATACAATGTGCATGCTATGTTAATAGGTGTTGTATTGTTTAGGAAATAATTACAAGAAAAAAGTCTGTACATGTTCAGTACAGAATTTTTTTTCCAAATATTTTCCATCTAAGTTTGGTTTAACCCACGGATGGTGTGGAACTCAGGGATATGGACGGCCGAATGTACTTATGTGGATTCTTGCTGTATTTCCTTTAAGTATGTTTCCTTCAGATGGGAAACCACTAACTTCCAGTACACCTGACCATTTCTGATACTAAAGAGAGCTAGAATGTAGAGTGATTTGCAGTTGAAAGTAGAAAGTTTACTTTTTCTAAAAAAAAAAAAAACCCTTTTGATGATGTTAGGTTATTATGTGGGGTTGAAGTAGTGCATTAGATAAGCTAACTACTGTTTTTGTCCTAATCCAATGTATTTCATTTAAAAACCATGTACAGAGAAGAGGCTCTGAAACCTCTTCCCTCCTAGAATCCAATTCATCAATTTTCAGTAGTTCACATTTCCCAATTTTAGGAGACAGGCAATAACTTACATAGTCCTTCCAAGAAAACTACAGGAAAGGCACTTTACGGTTTTCGTACACTGCAAATATAAGATATCAGTAATATTAGTAGTGTTGCTCATAAACCCAGGTAACAGAATTCTGAAGTATAATACTGGGGACAAATGGATGGGACCAAACACATTGCAATTCCTGGTTTTCCTTAACCAGCATGTCCATACCCCCGAGCGTCCCTTCTTCTCGGAGCACAGTGGCGGTGTGCCCGCGCCCGCGGTCACAGCTCGGTGTTGGGGAGCGCGGCGGCATGCTGGGGGGCCAGCTCCCTGATCAGACGCACGAAGTCGGTTTTCTCCGCGCACGCCCTGCACTCTTCGCCCCAGCTCTGCAGGATCTGCTTCAGCTCCGCGACCCTCATCTTCGACAGGTCGACAGAGGCCAAGTCCAGTTTCTTTTCTAAATACCAGAACGGAAAAGCACGATTAAACCCCCCCCCCCCCCAAAAAAAAAAAAAAAAAAAAAAAAAAAAAAAAAAAAAAAAAAAAAAAAAAAAAAAAAAAAAAAAAAAAAAAAAAAAAAAAAAAAA
>NW_007730426.1:71407-83224 GCF_000696425.1 Galeopterus variegatus
GCCTTGGCCGTACAGAAGAAATCATATTAGCTAATAAAGGACTTGTATACAAAATAAAAACTAGTAAAAACGTATCCCCCCCCCCCCCCCAAAAAAAAACCCTAGGGAACACGTACGAGTTGCTTCTCTCGGTGCTGACTACTCTATGATCCAAGGCGAGGAAAAGTTCCAGTTTGCATGAAAAACAAGACAAACCTCAGGAAAATGTAGCGAACTCGTGCACAAAAGCTGCTGGGATCATTGGTGACCCATCTAACTTTCTCTCCGGGGGGTTATATTTGCTTCACAATGGATTCTCGAGATCAGCTTTCCCACAGCAAGTGGAACCGCATCATAATTGCTGCCCCTACAGGAGATTTATACAAGGCCGTGGCCTTGGCTGTGGACAACTGAAAGCTATAGATAGTAATTAACCAGCAAGTGACGGTTCACTTTATATATGAAGATATATCTTCAGTAAAACAGATGAGCATAACATTCCAAAACACTATCGAGTTTTAGATAAAAATGTAAAGAAGCTTAAGCAGGTGAATAAAATTAGGAGCATTCTCACCAATCCTTAATTGTTTGGGATTTCTGCTTAAACTCAGATGCTCTGCTCCTACTGGGATTGCTAAATTATAGCAGGGTTCATTTACAGCCCTTCCTGGTATGCCCACTTCTCTAATGCTAGTGCTTCAGTGCCAGCCAACCTGGCTCCTAAAATTCTTGCCAGTAATACTTGTTACCAACATTTAATTCCTCCAGCAAGACTACTGATTCCCTGTTTACAGATTATCTGCAGAAAATATCAAGAACTCAGCTATTTGTCTATTGCCAAGCTCAAAAATAGAAAGAAAAAAATAGCTGTTCTACAATACACTCATGGTTATAATTTTCCTTTCAGGAAAGGGTAATTTTCCTCTTTGAAAGTCTCCTTTGTCCCTCCCCCACTGCCAGGTGTTTGCTTTGAACACGGATACAACATTTAAGTTTACTTATTAAACAACTAGTGGCAGCCGAGGATTTTTTCAGCTTGTCTTTAAAAGTCCTTTCCTTTTCCCCGCTGTGTAATAGAACATAACATTTAAAAACATTAAAAACCAAGTAGTTGTCTAATGACTTGTCAAAAACTTTTAATAACTGTGTACTAATTTAAAAGTTGAATTTTAAAGACCTTTTTTATTTGGAGGGTCAGCTACATTCTGTGTTCCAGAGGACCTGTATATTTTTATAGTGATCCCTATCCTTTTAAAAAACACCACCAGTAAATGAAAACATTTTTTCAGGTCAAAAAGCAAATGACACTTTCCTAATTGAAAACATACTACAACTTCACACTTACCTTATTTGATAATTTCATGGCTGGCTTGAAGAATACCTTCTAAAGCAGAAACTTTGATAGCCCAAATTAATATCCCACAGCACAAAGGCCCCTGTTCACAATAAGCTGAGAATTGAGAACTATTGAACTATTCAAGATAAGTGGTTGAAGGAGAAAAATACCTTCTTGCAAGTGTAAGTAGTTTCTCTGAGTTTTTCTAGAGAACTTGGCATCTGGTGTTAATTTTAAGAAAGGGAAAACCTCTGTGACACCCTAAAGCTATAAAGGAAAGGTCAATACAAAAATTAAAACTAGTTCATGGCTCCCCAGGGGCCTCTAGTGGCTAACGTTGCCAAAACATTAGTATTTATTCTTCTCAATAATATCTGGTTAATTTTTCTATTGTTTAAGGAGCACTGTAAGATCCTTTGCATATAACAGAAAATATTCAAAATAAATTGTTGAATGAAAGAATCAGCACAGGTTTATCCCCTTTGTGAATACTGTTTATGGGGTCTTGGTGATTCCTGCCTCTTCCTCATTACTTTGAAGCCAATAAAAAGAAATGCCTACCCATAATAACTACCCTGGAAGTGAAGGCCGACACTTGGCAAATTGAGAAATAGGTTGTCCTTGGTACCTTCCAACCTTAAGCCTATTTAAAGCTAGCTATGTAGCTGTGGTGCATAGGCATGTTGCCCAGGCGTGTCGGAAAATAAGACTAAAATAATTTAGTTAGACGTTCATCACTTAAGTAGCTTAAAATACTATACTGGGTATGTAACAAAACAATGACTGAAGCAAAAGAAAGGAGTCTCTGCTGGTAGAATTTCAGATCTCAAGGACAGACCGAGGGAGGAATTCCCAAGCCTTTTATCTTACCTTCTCAGCCTACCCAAAAGACTGGCCCAGATACAACAAATTCTCAGTGTAAGAATAGATCTGTCTATGTGAAACTTATAAGGCCAGGGATAAAGTTTTAAATAGGACCTTTCCTTCCTTTCCTTGTTGTTTATTTCAGTAATAAACTATTCCTAAAATAGCTCTGATAAGCTATTTCATCAGACAAATCAGGCAAACCCTGATTTAATATGTATAACCTATTTCCTAAAATTTAAAGCTGGCGGAATGGTATGCATGCCTAGGAAGAAAGATATAGTCACATTTACAACTTCAAAGTCCTTGTATCATCTTTGAATAGAGACAACTTTTGTCTTAAATAGGTAAATCATCTAACACCTTCACAGCTAAATCACCATGAGTAGCTGCTCTCTTTATATTTTGAAGTTTTCCATGACATATACAGCTGACATTGCCTTTAGTAAATGAGGAGTTTAAACTTTGCTGTTTGGGTTGGTAGTTTTAACCTAACACTGATTATGCCAGTACTATTTATTTCTCTTCCCTCAAAGAAGCTCAGATGACAGGAGACACTGTTCTCAGTTCAGCAACCTACTGTTAAGTAGAGAATTCCTTTCCTTCTAGCGCTGACTTTTCAGAAAACATGGCCCTGTGTTTAGAGTTTTGGCAATATACTAAACATATTGGGAAAAGCACTGGAGTATGTTATACCATATTTCATTTCACAGATCTGGTTGTCTATCTTCTTCAGCTTCTCACAAATCTTTATTACAGGCATATGCACGCTCATGGGACGAGTGACTTCACTTAGGATCTTTGTGGCTGCGTCTTTTGTGGCTCCTAGATAATAGCACTGAAGGAAAATGAACAGAATTCAGTGTCTCAGACTGTGGAAAAAAACAAGTATCGAGACATGACAATGAGGTTAACCTAGTTTTCATGGTCTAGCTATTAAATTTTAACCCCTGCTGACTAAGACATCAGCAAACAAGTGACTCCGTTCTCGTGATCATCCTAATTAGAAGTGCCCTGCAATTCACATGATGTTAAAAGACTAATGAGAAGAACTAGCACTTACCGTTTTCTCTGTGCCAGGTGCTGCTCTCAATGCTTTAAAGGTATTAACTTATTTGGTTCTCACAACAATCCTGTGAAGTGAGTACTATTATTATTCCCCCTTTCCCACCCAAGCCACCTGAAGGTCACCCAGCTCGCAGGTAGAAGAGACGGAATTATAAAATCCAGCATTCAGGCTCTAGAGGCTATGCCCTTTTCCATCATGCAGTACTTACTGTACTGCCTTTCAAGCTACCTGATATAAAAATTTTAAATTTAAAAATGTAAAACTGAATGGCACAAATAAATGGCAAGAATTTTACAACCTGTCTGTGGTGAACAGTCTACAATGCAGATTTAACTGACAAATTCAACAGAACAATTTTAGGCAAAAAGGAATTGGCCTGAAATTGTTCTTTAGTGATGTAAAACAGTGTATTGAAACAAGCCATATATGCATACCCGGGAAACACCATATAAATGCCATTATAAGAAAATACAAATACTTTGTTAGTTATGTTTAAATAAAATGTTTTGTTAGGTTTGACTAATTGCCTTGATAATAAATGAAAAGTCTATCCACTCTTAACTCAGGACAGTAAATTCTTATTAAGAATTCAGTTTTATAATCTTATTTAAGAAAACATCGAATTGGTTGACTGTGGTTTACTCAGAAAGCAAAATGAATCTGGATGTATTCTGGATGAAAATACATAGGACTACATTTTACTGGAACATTGATTTCTGCTTGCTGTTTGCAGTAAGCAGGAGAACGTCAAGTCCAAGATGAGAAATAAAACTCCGGCAGTTTTCTTCAAGCACACAGGGAAAATGAAAGGTAAAAATTTACCGTACCAGGCGGTTTTCTTTTCCTTTGACATCCAAGCAAAAGCTGATCAATTCTTTTTCTATGGTGTCCAGTGAAAAGTTAACTCCTCTGGCTACCAAGGAATTGTAGAATCGGCTCAAGAATTCTTTACACACTAGGAGGAATGAAGAAATATGTGTGTGTACACAACTTAACCACTTCCACACCTATGTACATGACCCACTCACCAAATAAAAAAGCAGGTATGGTTCAATACATTGTGACAATGGAATCAAATTCTAAGTAACAAAGATTTTGGGACAATTCCTCTTAGTTTTGTATGGGCCTTGAATGTAGCAGACACTTAATACGAGCTATTGAATCAATCTTTGTTCAACCTAAAATGAAAACTTTTTCACAAACTTTGGCTAACCCTAGAAGACAATATAGCTTTCTCAATGAGATATCATCTCCCTCCAGTTAGAATGGCTATTATCAAAAAGACAAAAAAAAAAAAAATTAAAAATAAATAAATAAATAAGTGCTGGCAAGGTTGTGGAGTAAAGGGAACTCATATATTGTTGGTGGTAATGTAAATTAGTGCAACCATTATGAAAAACCATATGGAGGTTCCTCAATAAACTAAAAATAGAACTACCATATAATCCAACAATCCCAGTTCTGGGCATGTATACAAAGGAAAGAAAATTAGCATTACTAGAGAGATATCTTCACCCCCATGTTTATTCCAGCATTATTCAACATAGCCAAGATATGAAATCAACTTATGTGTCCATCAATAGATGAATGGATAAAGAAAATGTGGTAATATACAGGGGAATACTACTCAGCCATAAAAAAGAATGAAATTCTGCCATTTGCTGGGCCGGCCTGGTGGCGCACTGCTACAGTGCGCCGCTTGGGAGCGTGGCGGCGCTCCCGCTGAAGGTTCGGATCCCACATACAGACCCGCCGCTCACTGGCTGAGCGAGATGCGGGGCACAACACCGAGGGTTGCGATCCCGTTGCCAGTCCTGGTCCGGTACGGGCGCGACACTGAGGGTTGCGATCTGTTGCCGGTCACGAAAAAAGACAAAAAGGAAAAAAATAAAAATAAAAAAATTCTGCCATTTGCAGCAACAGAGCCCAGAATACATTATATTAAGTGAAAAAAGTCAGGCACAAAAAGATAAATACCACATATTCTCACTCATATGTGAGGGCTAAAGAAAGAAAAATTGAGTTTATAGAAGTAGAGAGTAGAACTGTGGTTACTAAAGGAAAATGGAGAGGAAGGGAAGGAAGGAAGAGTGTGTTTGACAGATACAAAACACAGCTAGATAGGAAAATATATATATATATAGCTTTCTATAGGATATAATCTTGGGATGGCTTGGTTTTATGCACAGAGAAAATCCTAAATAAGCATCTTTTCTTTTTGTTTTTATTTGCAGCTGGCCAGTGTGGGGTTCTAAACCCATGACCTTGGTGTTATAAGGCTGCACTCTAACTGAATAAGTATCTTGAATGAAGCCCCTGGTAGTCTGCATAGGTTTTTATGTTGCGTTGTCATGAGCCTGAGATGAAACCCCAATTTGAACAATCATATTCAATCCTGGAGTCCAGAGGTGGTGGAAGAGATGGAGCTCAGAAGAGGCACAAGCAGCAAGAACCACCATAGGTAACATTTGTCAGGTGCTAGCAGGTGCCGGCCCTGTTCTGAGTACTTTCTGTATTTAACTCATTCAACTCCTACAACAAAGCTGTGATGTAGATACCTTACTATCCTCATTTAATAGATAAAGAAACTGAGCCAAAGAGAGGTCAGCTAACTTGCCCAGCCAGTGATAGAGAGGGCATTAGATCCCAGCTGGTCTGACTCTAGGCCCACACATGTATCCATCAGGTTATCCTGCTGTGGGAGAAGGCTACCTTGCTTGGCTGTCTTGGCCAAGTAAGCCAAGAAGGAAACTAAGGCCAGAAGCTTATGCTGGAAAACAGTGGCCTTAATATTAGAGAGAGAATTCTGGGGAAACAGTAAGGAAGAGTGGAGAGTGCATAGGCCCTTGGTTCTCTCTATCCTTCCTCTTGATTCATGGTGCTAAAACCAGGTAACGTGCTCTGTCCCCCATGCCCCAGAGACCAGGTGTCTTATCTTGAATGAGGCAAGAGCTAATACACAAACTAGATGCCTCAAGTAGTTTTAACTGTGTTCATTCAATCAAATTTATTAATGCACTTAATAAACACACTGAGCACTTCCTATGTGTAAAGCACAATGGGAGAACTACTTCAGGAAGAAGGAGAGAGAATCCAGAAAAAAGAATCAGGTTGTAAGAAGTAATGATGACAAAAGAAAATAGCAAACGTGAGAAGAGATAAATAAAGATTAACCATATAAACAAAAATAATAAATATATAGAAGTATAAACATAAGGTAAAACCCAAATACAGAATAATCATAGCACATAAAATGAGAAATAGAGGAGAATTCAAGTTAAACTTCTTGTGGTCTTTTATTATCTAGAAGAAAGGTAGAGAACTACTATTAGGTCATATTGATGTTTAGCCAACTAAGCATGCTAAAAATGTAAGGATAATAACTTAAAAAGATAAATAGATTACTTGTAAATCAGTATTGGTGTAGGGGACTGCGAAGGAATTTTTAAAAATTTGTCAGTCCAGTAGAAGACAGGAAAGAGAAAAAATAAAGAGAAAGCAAAATACTTTTAAAGAAAAAAAAAACTTACAAAAATTTTTTTTTAATTTTATTAATATTATTTTTTTACATTCTATGATGTTGCAGAGCAGTTGGGAGGGAGAGGAAGAAGGGAAAGGGGAAGGAAATGGGATGGAAGAAGGAGGAAGTAGGAGGGGCAGGATTGAGGCCTGTGGCACCCCCCACATTCCCACAGGGGACACAGAGGGCTTCCAGCAGTGGCTTGGTCATTGCCAGGCTAGGTGCAGATGTCAGGCGGGTGGGCCAAAAGCCCTCACCTCCCACCTCCCCAGCTCGGGAACCCAGGGCCCTTCTTGCTACAGCTTGGTGGTCATTGCTGGGCTGGTTGCTTGTGTTGGGGGTGTGTGACTGAGGTTCTTGGCCTCCCACTGCCTCTGCTTGGGAGAGCCTGGGGCACTTCCTGCAGTGGCTCAGGGATTGCCACTGGGCTGGTTGCTTGTGTTGGGGGTGTGTGACTGAGGCCCTGGCCCCCCAACCACCTTGCTCAGGAGAGCCTGGGGCACTTCCTGTGGCAGCTCAGTGGTTGTCAACTGGGCTGGCTGTGGGTGTTGGGGGTGTGTGGCCAAGGCCCTCGGCCCCCCACTGCCCTGGCTTGGGAGAGCCTGGGATGCTTCCTGCAGTGGCTAAGTGGTCATTGCTGGGCTGGTTGCTCATGTTGAAGGGGTGTGACTGAGGCCCTTGGTACCCCATGACCCCAGCTTGAGAGAGTTTGGTGGTCGTCACTAGGATGGTTGAGCTTATTGGGGGGTGTGGCTGAGGCCTGAGGCCCCCATCCTGAGGACTGGTTGCAGGTGTCAAGGGGCATGGCTAAGGCCTCTGGCCCTCTTCATTTTCTGACTTGGTAGCTATGGTTGAGCTTATTGGGGGGTGTGGCTGAGGCCTGAGGCCCCCATCCTGAGGACTGGTTGCGGGTGTCAAGGGGCATGGCTAAGGCCTCTGGCCCTCTTCATTTTCTGACTTGGTAGCTCAGGGGACTTCCAGTCCTTTTAGGTGTTACAGGTGTTCTTTGGTGAAATGAGACCTTTACTAGTTAATAGCAAACTTTGTCTCTGGTTGTGGGTACTTTGTCTTTTCTTTCAGTTCTGTGTTGGATTATTTGCAGTTCCCAACTCTTAAACTCTGTGCTGGAACTAACTTGTTGTCCTTTGCTTACTTCTAAAAAGCGGGAACTTCCTGTGGAAACCAGTACTTGAGCTCTGTGGCTGAGGTAAAATGCTGCTTTGCTGCTGGTTCCATAGGGAAGGCTTTTTGTGCAGCTCAGATTTTAATGGTTGACTTTATAGATACTTCTGGATCTAGTGAAATCTGGTCCACCTGGATTGTGTAGAAACACTGGTCTGGGCCTGAATCTTTTCATCAAACTATATACCCCATGCAATTCTATATTCCTGACCATCTCCTCTGAGTGGTCCTGCACTGATTGAGGGGCAGATCAGTTGTCCTTTCTGTGCCCCAGTGTTCCCCTGGTGGGCCTGTCTCTTCCACTGCTCATGCTCCAAACACTTCCCATGGGACGGGCCATGCTCCCATTCCTTGCAATCACTTACTGGCCTCTGAATGGCTCCTTTTCTTCAGTTGTTGTGGCTCTTTGGTCCTATGTGGTTCCACAGGAACCCTATTAATGGTATCGCTGGCCTGGGGGCCACCACCAAGGCCCTCTTCTCCCCTGCCACTTCCAAGCAACTTCATCCAAAAGGCACAGCTGTGGCTTTTTGCCAGCTCCTGCTCTGTGCACTTGGCAGCTCCAGCCTGGAAGTGGCTGAGATTCGAAATGGTCAGAGCAATTTTTTTTTTTTTTTCTCTCATCTTGGTTTCTCCCACCTTCTTGTACTCCATAGGTCTCTCCTCCTTTTCCCCTGAGCTCTAGCAGCCCCAGCTTGGCTGTCATTGCTTTTTCATAGTTGTAAATTGGTTGATTTGTGGGAGAGAGTGACGCTGGGGACCATCTATTCTGCCATCTTGACTGGAAGTTCAGGAGAGAAAATTGTTAAAGAAGCAATATGACAAATATTTCCATTACTGGAGGATGTGATGTCTCAATTGACAGACTCCAATAACTGAAAAAAATCTATACCAAGGCACAAAAATCAAGAAACTTTAGTACATTGCTGAAAAAGAAAGGATTCTACAATTCTGCAGGAAAAAAAAAACAGTTTTAATAACAATACTTGTAACATAGAGTGTCATTAGATTTCTTAACTCTGGAAGCTAGAAAAAAATGGTCACCAAAGTTTTTAATTCTTTCACTTTTAAAATTCTACTTTTATGTTTCTTCTTTTACTTGAAAATGTCTTTTTTTTTTCACTTTTAATCTTTTACTGGCAGTTGTTTTCTTTGAACACATCAAAGATACCATTTCACTCACTTCAGTCTTCCATTATTTTTATTGAGAAATAAGTTATCAACCTAAGTCATTTATTTATTTATTTTTCTCTAGTGTATTAACTTTTCTTTGTCTTTGGTTTTCAGTAGTTTCACTATAATATCTAGGTGTGGGTGTTTTTGTTTTTTGTTTTAATCTGTCATTAGACCTCTTGAATCTACATTGGTGTCTTTCATTAGTTCTGACAAATCCTTAGTGTCTCTTCAAACGTTGCTTCTTCACCATTCTCTTTTTCCTCTCCTTAAAGAACTCCAATTAAACACATGTTGGATTTTCTCATTCTATTCTCCAGGTCTATTAATCGCTCTTCTTTATTTTTCATCTTTTTCTTGCTCTGGGCTGCATCATGTATAATTTTTCTGCCCTATCTTATAGTTCTTCGGCCCAACGGCATCAGCATCACCTAGGAGTTTGTTAAAAATGAGTTGATCTCATCCTAGTTCAACTTTAATGTGCATATAAATTACCTAGAGATTTGTTAAAATTCAGATTCTAATTTGTAGTTCTGGGGTAGGACCCAAGAGTCTGCATTTTTGACAACTTATTGGGAAATGCCAATGCTGCTGATATAAGGACCACACTTTGAGGAGTAAGGTTCTAGTTCACCAACCCTATCATTAGCTTTCTACATTCTACTATTAAATCCATTCCTTAAATTTTCAATTTTGATTATTTTTTATTTCTGGAAGTTCTCTTTAGTTCTTCAAGTCTGCTAGGCCATTTCTTATAGCTTCCTATTTTCTGAAGATATTCAAGCTTGTCTTTTATATCTTTAATTGTACTGAACGTATTTTATTTTTATTAGCTGTGTCTGATAATTCCATTATCTAAAGTCTTCACAAATATGTTTCTATTTGTTGTTGTTTCTATAGGTTCTTATTTATGATGCCTCATTTCTTTGTGTGCTCATTTATTTTGTACTGAATGATGCTCATAGTCCTTGAAACTTATTCGTGGAGATTGTTTGAGGCCTAAGATGAAATTATCTTATTTCCAGAAATGATTTGTGTTTGTATTTATCAGGGCCTTGGGGACTGCTTTAAACTAAATCCATAGCTTGAAGTTTTTTGGACCCCTGATGTAAATTTTGGCTGCAAATCCAAGTAAGGGACATCTTGTGGTTATAGTCTCTTGGAGATCTTTTTTTCTAATTTCTACCCTGCTGAGTGTCAAGGAAATTTCCCTATAGTTCTCTATGGGTAGTGATGGGTTAGGTTTATTCCTTGTTAAACCTTACTCTAAGGGAGTAAAGCTTGGGAATCCCAGATTAATGAGGAACAGTCTTCTAGTAGACAGACTCTCCCACTCCTCACCCCAATTAAAGCAAGTCCTAGACTTGATTTCTGTCTCCCTCATACCAATGGTCACCTTTACTCTGATTGGTAAATGTCCTCAAGGCAAAAAGACTCTAAATTTAGTTTAACTCTCAGGATTGCTACTTTCCTTTCATTTTTTCCCTGTTAAATCATCTTATCAGTTTTTAGATTCTTTTATGATATTTTTATTGTTTTCCCCTGAATTTGTAGTATAATCTGATGCACTAAATTTCTAAAACTCTAACTAGCATGATTCTTTGAAAGTGAAATTCAGATCATGCTACTTCATCTGCTCCAAAGCTTCCTGTGGTTTACCTTATCACTCAGAGTATAGTTCAAAGTCTTTACAGTGTTCTGCAAGGCCCTGAGTGACCTGGTTCACTGCCTTTCTGACCTCAGCTTCTGTCATTCTCTCCCACTTCAGCCATACTGCTCTGTCTCCAACTTGGCACCTAGATTAGATGTGAAGATGTGGGGGTTTTTGTTTTTCTTTTTGATGAATTAACAAACTCCTGCATATATTTAAGAAAAATATGGTCCAACTTTTTAAAAAGTTCAGTTGAAAATGCACATATGCTATGACTAAGCAATTCCTATTCTGTGACCTAGAGAAAATGTCACATACGTATTCAAGGAGACAGGTATGAGAATATCCAGAGCAGCATTGTTTAAAATTACGGAAAAGTGGGAAAAATCTAAGTGCCCCCTGAAGGCAGAATGGATAAAAAAAACTGTGTGTGTGTGGGGGGGGGGGTCTTCAAAATGTTCATGGAAGGATGCGTATTGTCTTTTATTTCAATTTTTCCACAAACCTTTTGAAGTACTCTTGTATATAATTCATAAAGTGGAATTCTGTAGACAAGTTGAAAAGAATGAACTATGTCTATATATACATCAATGTGCATAAATCCTCTAAACATAATGTAGAGTGAAAACAGTTGCAAATGAATATGAACAGTGTTCAGTTTATATACATCTAAGATCACAAAACAAATGTATACATATGTATGAATATACACATTTATAGTAAAAGTTCTTAAAATGGATGGGAATCACGCATTAACTTTAGAACTGAAATATTCTCTGAAAACTGTGGGAAGGATAAGGAAAAAGAATTGGACTTAGCTGCAGCTAAATCCATTTTAAGAGACAGAGAATGGTAGTAACTATAGAAAAATATTAATGTTTAATCTAAATGCTAGGTATATTTTATATTAACCTTTTCTGTATGTTTAAAATATTTCCTAATTTATTTTAAAAACTCACCATATCTTTGATTATTACAAAAATCTCCAACATACTCAATAAAATACTTGGTAATATTAATGAAATTGAATTTAAAATTTTAAA
>NW_007730426.1:84195-85161 GCF_000696425.1 Galeopterus variegatus
CACATTTATAGTAAAAGTTCTTAAAATGGATGGGAATCACGCATTAACTTTAGAACTGAAATATTCTCTGAAAACTATGGGAAGGATAAGGAAAAAGAATTGGACTTAGCTGCAGCTAAATCCATTTTAAGAGACAGAGAATGGTAGTAACTATAGAAAAATATTAACGTTTAATCTAAATGCTAGGTATATTTTATATTAACCTTTTCTGTATGTTTAAAATATTTCCTAATTTATTTTAAAAACTCACCATATCTTTGATTATTACAAAAATCTCCAACATACTCAATAAAATACTTGGTAATATTAATGAAATTGAATTTAAAATTTTAAAGTAAAATCACAGTTCAACTAAGCAATTATTAGCCAGAGCCCAAAAGGAGAAAGTAGTATTTGAAAAATATAATAATGCCACCTGCAGGAAAAGAGCTATAATTTTGTCAAAAATATGATAAAATGCTTAAAATCAGGCTCTTGGAATTATTAAAACTATCAGCGGGCCAGGAACATTATTTTCAACGTTCCGTTCCCACCTTCTAGAACTAAAGTCAGCCCCCCTTTATCTGCTCCAGTTTGATTTTGGGAAAACAAACAATCAAACAAACAAAAATACCAGATCAGTCTTGGTGGTACCAGGACTAGGGGCAGATTGCTTCCTAGAAATGGAATGTATAATGAGTTAAGATTTTAAGAACACTCAGAACTTCTTGAATAATTTGTATAACACTTCTTTGTTCCAATTTCATTTTTAATGTTTCTCTACATAAGTTAGTTCCCAACACAGCACTCAGAAGGCAGTATAGTTACTAATTCAGTGCTTGGGGCTCTAAAGTCAGACTCTCTGGATACAAATCCTGGTTTTACTACTGACTAGCTGTGTTACTTTGGGCCTTTCATTGTTGTTTTTAAAAAATCCCCTGTTGGGGCCAGCCCAGTGGCACACTGCTACAGTGCGCCGCTTGGGAG
>NW_007730426.1:85872-88504 GCF_000696425.1 Galeopterus variegatus
GTTGAATGTAGATTCCTTAGGTAAGATTGACATTTGCTGACACCTGAGGGTCCTGTCTACTTAAAATCACTTTAAACTAAATTCTCAGTTCAAGATATCTTGGATCATCAAAGTAGTGTGAATTTGGTCTTCAATCTATATTTGGGCTAGCTTGTAATTATGAATTATCAAAAAATATTTTTTTCTTCTTAGTAAAAATTTCAAGTTATACAATTTCTTTTAGTCTCTAAAGGTATAAATAGGTTGTGGCTATTTCCAGTTCACTCTTATAACAAAGGGCTAGCTCTTTGGGGCTCCAAATTAATTGGGGGAGGATCTCCTATTATATCCCTACCTTGGGAATTCTTGGGCTTTGTCTTTATTCTCTTCATTTTGCCAAAGCCATGAAAGCCCTAAGTTCAGATCACCTGGCTAGGAAATGCTCTCAGGCAAAAGCCAGCATCAGTGCTTCTTTTACCCCTTTTGGCTCCCATTTAGTCTTTGTCTTTGTCTTCTACCTTCCAACTTACACTGGAAAATATTTTTAATTTTATTTTATCCAGCATTTTTAGTTGTTTTCGGATGGAGGGCCAGTCATCTTATAGAGCTTGAAGTCATATACATTTATTTCTAATGCTATTAATAGAAACAGAACACTAACTATAATAGCCAGTCATTCATTTTTTTAAACAAATATTTATTGAGCAACTAGTAAGTGCAAGACAGTATTCAATGTTCTTGAGATTCAGCAATGAAGAAAACAAAGTCCTTACTGTCGAGGGTCACAGTCTACTGAATAAATAAAAGTACCTGTGCTAAGAAGAAAAATAAACATGTAAGGGAGATGGAAGGTGACAAGGTAGTAGTGTTATTCTAAATGGGGTGGTCGGGGAAGGCCTCTTGGATAAAGTGCTACTTGAGCAGACACCTGAAGGAAGTGAGAGGACAACCTAAGTGAATTGCTGGGGGAAGAATTCTCCAGGCAGAATAAACAGTGAGTGCAAGGCTCTAATGCAGGAGTGGCCTTGGTGGGTCCAAGAAACAGTAAAGGGGTCAGCATGGCTAAAGGAGAGTAAGCAAGAGGAAGAAGAGTGGAAAATGAGGTCAACTGGCAGCAGTGTGCCAGGCTATGTATAAGGACTTTGGATATTACCCTAAGAAGGGAAGCCAATTAAAGATTTTGAGTAGAGAAGTGCTATGGTCTGACATTATTTTGAAAGTATGCCTCTGAAGGCTGGGAGGAGAACGGATTATAAGGGAGCAAGAAGGAAAGCCGGGAGACCAGTTTGGAGGTTCTCAAAATAGCTGCATCTCTAATACCAGGGTGGTAGCACTGGAGAACTGGTTGGACTCTGGACATATTTTGAAGGAAGGGTCAAAAGAATTTGTTAATGGGTTGTATGTGTTGTGTCAGAGAGACAGAGAGAGAGAGAGAGAGAAGCCAAGGATGATTCTAAGGATATGGACCTAAAAGCTGGAACTGTGGAGTTGCCATTTGCTGAAATGGGGAAGAATGCAGGGGAAATAAGCATGTGGACACAAGCACAAATTCAGTCTTGACAAATGAAGTTCGAGATACTTCTAGACACCTGTGATGGTCAATTTTATGTGTCAACTTGGAGGATGGTTTCAGATAAAATTAACACTTAAATTGATAAACTTTGGGTAAAGCAGATTACCCTCCATAACATGGATGGGCCTTGCCCAATCGGTTGAAGGTCTGGATAGAACAAAATAGACCAGCTTCCCTGGCAAGAGGAAATTCTCCAGCAAACTGCCTTCAGATGTCATCTGCACCATCGGCTCCCCTGGACCTCCAGCCTGCTGGCCCACCCTGCAGATTTTGGACTTCCTAGACTTTATAATCATGTGAGCCAATTCCTTATGATAAATCTCTTTATATACATTATGGGGATCAAGGATTGATCTATCTGTCAATAGATATCCTGTTGATTCTGTTTCTCTGGAGAATCCTAACCAATTCAACATCCACGTGGAAACAGTGAGAAGGCAGCTGGATATAACAATCTGAAGATCAAGGATAAGGTCTAAAATACATAAACTTGCAAGTCATCAACATTCAAATTGTATTTATGAGATGAGACCACAGTGTAAGGAGAGATGGAGAAAAGACACTGTCCCAGTCTTAGCTTTGAGAAACTCCAATGTTTAGAAATTGGGAATATGGAAAAGAGCCAGAAAACACTGAAAGTAGCAGCCAGTGAGGTAGCATAAGAACAAAAGATGAGTGTTGTCTCAAAAGGCAAGTGAAGAAAGCATTAAAGGGAATGTCTAACTGATCAGTCATGTTAAATGCTACTGAGAGAAGGTGAAAAATGAGATCTTTCTCAACATGTATTATATATATTATACGTATTAGTCCATTTCTGTTGCTTATAACAAAATACCTGAAATTGGATGATTTATAAAGAAAAACAAAATTTATTGCTTATATTTTTGGAATTTGGGAAGTCCAAAGTCCAGGGAACACATCTGGTGAGGGTCTTGGTGGTGGCAACAGTGACACAGGATATCACATTGTGAAATGGTGGAGCAGAGGCAGCAGAGAGAGTAGAAAGAGATAGATTATCTTCTCTTTTTAAAGCCCTCAGAACCACGCCCCTGACCACCATTTTTAATCCATTCACTACTG
>NW_007730426.1:89184-118912 GCF_000696425.1 Galeopterus variegatus
TTTTGGGGGAACATAATCCAATCCACTACATCACATTAAATATATATATATATATATATATATATATCTTTCCCAACATGTAAGCATACTGAGTTTAATAGCAAATATATCAAGTATGCAAGGAAGACACGTGTTGTAATGATCAATGCTACAAGTCAGCAGAAACTATCGTAAAAGTCTCCCAGTGACCTAATTGTTGTCTTCCTACAAAGGATATCCCGTATTCCCATGCCTCATAGCTCTTACCCTATTTCTCACAGTATATGTACCTTTGTATGATTCGTATATTTCAACTATCATTCTGCCAATGTATCATCAAGATGATGAGTTAGGAATTCAATCTTGTACTTTTAGAGATATATATTTGACTCACTAAAAGATACATTTTTTTTCTTGAATCATAATTGATTATACATATTTTTGGGATTCAATGTTGACATATGTTGATCGAATCAATATTATTAGTATGTATATTGTTATGAATTGTACTTATTCTTTATGCCCCTTGTCCAATCTCACCCCATCTCCCTCTGTCTCTCCCCTCCCACCACTGATATCCCTAGATTTCTTCTCTCCCTCTGAAAGAGTAATGGTTACTCTGTTGGTTTTTTGCCTAGATAATCTGTCCAACAGGTCTCACATTATTTAATTGTTCTGCTCTCCATTGCAACTGTGCACTCATTGAAAGTTTCTCTCATGAGATCATTTCTAGTGGCTACACTATACAGTATATGGTACACACTCAAATTGTTGAACAAATGTATGCACATATGCTGATAAAAATTGTGTGTATTATCTGCTCTATGAGTGTACACAATTTTTATCACAGCATATATGATATGGAGGTAGAAGCAATGGGAACAGTGATTGATTGGCTGCAAGGGATAAGGCAGAAAAAGAAGTCTAGAACCCAGGCTAGTTGACCAGGTAGCTGACTCATGCTGACACCATAAGCGTAACAAGTTTGGAAGACTGAGATAAGAAGGATATGATGACTTTGGTTTTTGACTGTGTTGAGCTGAAGGTACAGTATCTAAGAGAGGATGTTCAGTAGTCAATTGGATGCAAGGTCTGGAACTCTAGAAAGGAGATGGGTTGGATATAAAGGTTTGGTACTTATCAGACTGTAGGTAGGTTGATTTTAATTACACCAAAGTGTGTAGACAGAGATGAGAGAAGGGCAGAGGGCAGAACCCTGGAAAATCTAATATTTAAGCCATGGCTAGAGAATGAGAAGCCCACAAAGATACTTTGAACAAGTGGGCACAGAGACAGGAAGCAAAGGCAAGGGAAAAAGCAGTATCACAGTCATCAATGGAAGAAAGTCATCGAAAGGAAAAGAAGTCAGTGGTGTTACATGCCACAGAGAAGTCAAGGTAAGAATACAAATTCATTCCTTGAACTTACACAAAGAGAATAATCTCACTGTAAATCACCTAACAAATTAATAACTTATGGTTCCTGGTATGTATTTATTGCTATAATAACCTCAGATAACCATATTCCTTTTATTTATGTTGCAGTTTTTTGTTTATTAATGATAATCCCAAAGACAGTGAGAGGTTGATAAATGTACACAAAACAGCTAGATAGGAAAAATAAATTGTATTGGTGTACAGTGGAGCTAGGCATCTATAATTACCAATAATTTACTGCATGTTATTAAATGGCTAGGAGATCAAATGTCCTCATCCCAAAGAAATGATTAAGTTTTGTAGTGATGAATATGCTAATCATCCCAATTTAATCATCACACATTGTATACATGTATTGAAATATAACTCTGTACATGACAACTATGTACAATCAATACATTTCAATAAAAAATTTAAAGTTAAAAAAGTTCCAAAATGACTCTATAATTATTTCAAAATAAAAAGTTTTTAAAAATAGTCCCATACCACACCAGCCAGCCTCCAAAATAACTAAATAAAGTAAAATAAAATAGTTCCATAATACAATCCTTTTAGAGATCTGCAAACCTTTACATTTTTGCAGTAAGCCTCACATTACCTAACACAAGGCTCACAAACTTAAATATCCACAGAAGCCAGGCAAGTAAAACAAGAGTAAAGCAATTTGAGACTAGGGGGGAAAAAACACCCCAAAACCTGGAGAACACATGGTCTTTCTAAAAAGAGCAGCCATAGCCAATGCTCACCACATGGCCATATGGGCCAGTCTTGCCAGGTCATCTGGTTTTTCAAGAAAAGACAGAAATCTGAAATGTTTACAGGACATCTCCCAATTCTAAACTGTATCTGATTAATTTAAAAAAAATTTTTCAAAATGCTTTGTGAACTTGACAAAATGCATCAGTAGGTCCAAGGTGAACTATTGGTTTCTTATCTTTGCTCTAGAGTCTATAAAATATAGCATTTTAATCTTACACATCAAGGAGAATTTAAGTGGCTAATAAAGGCTCATGAACAGTAACAGCGCCAGATCTAGAATCTAGTTCTTCTTGTTCCAAAACTAGTATTTCCTCTCTCTGTGATGATAGTCTCTTTACCTAACAAATGAAATACATACACAGATTAGTCAGACATGCAAGTTAATAATCACAACATGCTGTAATAAATTTAGGAAAGATGGCATATGCTTCATATTTAACTAACCCAGATGGTGTCTCATCTGAAATGTTTTTAGGTGAAAGATCCAGAAAGTAAATTACTGATGGCTCATCAAATCAATTATCCGTACCTCACAAATTTTTGCTTTAAATGTATAGGACACAGTCATAAGGTATCTTTAAGAAAACTTAGCTAAACAAGTATCTTTATATCAAGTATAAAAAAAATAACATGTAGATATTTTAGATTTCTGGAGAAAAGCTGAATTATTCCAAGGTTGATAGAAAGCTGGACTCCAATTATTAAGACTTTATTTATAGTACAGACTATACTCATGCATTCATTCAATATATAATTTGAGCCTACAATTTCCTGTTCGGTAGAGAGAGATTTTCAGGCTCGGGGGATATACATTTAAACGATTTCAATGAAACATGGAGGCTAATGCCACAGTAGTCCAAGAGGAAGGGGCTAGCATTGCTATTATCTTCTTGGCTCTTGGTAACAGTCCTCTCCAGTGAAGAACGCTGATTTTGCAAGAACCAGGTACGACAGCCTCAGAGCTGGTGGACTTGGCGGGACAGAGCCACGAGTTCTGACTCAAGTCCACAGCTGAAACACTGTGAACAAAAATGGAATCATTCTTTTGTATCCCCTTCCTTCCTAAGGAATTAATGTACTCCTCCGTAAAGGAACTTTTACCTGTAAAGTCCTACAAATGTTAGCTATATCCTCTGATTTGAGCCACCCCAACTCAGTGTCATGTTTTATTTGCCTTTTGAGAGTCACAAACTAGTTTGAACTCGTAAGATGTCTTCTGTGCAAGGAAAGGCAAGTCTCTCCGGTTAGAAGCAGCAGAATCAGTGTGGCGCCAGGGTCACCTAAGTCTAGCAGAGTTTGCACCAAATCTAATCCAAATCCAAATCCACCAGCTTTTACTGCGGCAGTTAAATATTCACAGCAAACCAGAACGTGGCCTCAAAGTGTCACTGGGCCTGGCTCGAGCTTTTTGCCTAAGCTTGGGCAAAGGTGATCTACAACTAGGGACAGGGCCCGCATTTCCTGAGTGAACTGTTATTTATAGGCCGGATCCGGAGAAGCCAAAGCCGACACAGCTGCACTGCCGCGCGGTGCCGCCACCATGCAAGGTCTCACACCGCTCACCTTCACAGTCGGCCCCCTCGCCCCGCGCTGGCACCAGGTTAGAGACCCAAAACCCGGCGCAAAAGGCCACCAAGGCAGCCGGGCTCGCGCACCACATGCTGAGCCAGCAGCTCCAATCGCCTGGGCCACCCGCACCCACACACAGCCGCGATACTACCGCCCTGGGCCGCTGCAGATGCAGGAGTGCCAAGCGCAAAGTTGGAGTGAATCTGCCGGGAGTTGCTAGGACACATGACGCAAGTCAACTGAGAGTTCCCATTGGTTCTCACGAAAGGGGAATTCGGAAGGGGGCGGAGCGAAGGAGCCTCTTCCTTTCCCTTCCAGGCTGGCGCGTGCGCACTATCGCACGCGCCGTACAGCTCGCGCGGAGCGAGGACAGGCTCTCTAAAGCTATTCGCCGACTGCTCGGGACCTTCAGGCTGATTGGTGGCGACGCTGGAGGCCGACGCGCGGAGTCGGCGCAGTGGGCGGTAGGAACGTGTTCTCGGCTGTGCCTGATGGGGCCAATCGGCTGCCAGTAGCTGTTGCCGCTGGGGGAATCCCTCGTTACTGCCGGCGCCGCTGTCGTCCCTGCCGCCTCATGGCGGCCATCGGAGTTCACCTGGGCTGCACATCAGCCTGTGTGGCCGTCTATAAGGTGAGGGACTGCTTCATGCCGGCCACCCAGTTCTCTGGGCGCATGGTCATCTACAGGCTTGAGAATGGCGTGTCGCCGGCCTAGGGATGTCCCGCGAGTGGCGTTGCTGCGGGGACATTTGCAGGCGAACGGCCGAGCTTCGTCCCCAGCGACTCCTCAGGAAAGCCCGCTGCGCCCCGGTGGAGGCGTGTGGTGACCCCGGCGCGCGGCGTCCCGGGATGTCGTGACCGCAGGATGCCCAGAGTTGTCCCGAGGACGTCGTGTCGCGAGGATTCACGGAGGTGTCTCGGGGACGTCAGGGCCGCAGGATGCCCGGAGGGTCAGGTGGTCAGGGCCGCAGAATGCCCGGAGGGGTCCCGGGACGTCATGATCGTAGGATGCCGGGAGGGGTAACGGAGACGTCAGGGCCGCAGGATGCCCAGAGGGGTCCCGGGACATCGTGGTCATAGGATGCCGGGAGGGGTAACGTGGACATCAGGGCCGCAGGATGCCCAGAAGTGTCGCGGGACGTCGTGATCGCAGGATGCTCGGAGGGGTCACGAGGACGTCTGGGCCGCAGTATGCCTGGAGGGGTCCCGGGGACGTCGTGGTCGCAGGATGCACGGAGGGATCCCGGGATGTCAGGGCCGCAGGATGCCCGGAGGGGGTCCCAGAGGCTAGTACCCCAGGATACCCAGAGGCGGGCGGTCTCAGGGACGTCAGGGTTACAGGACGCGCTGAGCTGGGCCCAAACGTGCTATACCTGGAGGGGCGGGGTGGCCGAGATCGGGAAATGAAGCTGCTGATCCCGCGAAGCGTGCCTGGCTGTGAAGCCAGTTGATTGTGCCTGTTGTACAGACTTGGCCATTCTGGAAGTGAGAGAGCTTGACAAGTTGTGGCCTTCCTCTCGTCGGTGGGAAGGCTGAAGGAACAATAGTAATGAACTTGCACGCTACTAACCCAGTGTTTAAATGTTAAATGATTTGTGAGGAAAAACCAAAGGGATTAGTGCCAGAAAAGGGAATAAAGATGTATTTGCGGAGGAGGGAATAGAAGTAGAAAGGGTAATGTGCTAATAACTTTGTATTATTGTGTATAGAAAGATTGTTACGTTTGATCAAATTGTTGACTACGCAGAGCAGACTGAAAAAGTGAGGCGGTTCTTCATTTTTCTACAGAAGGACTGGCCTTTTATAAAAACTAGGAAATTAGTGTTTGTAGTTAAATCTACAAGTTTAAAATATTGCCATAGCAATTTTTGTTTCTACATAGACGGCAAAGAAACACTGGCCCACATATGTCTGAATATGTCTAATGAGACTATATATTTCATTTCAAAAGAACTAATACAGTTGTGTGTTTTTCTCTAGGATGGCCGGGCTGATGTGGTTGCAAATGACGCAGGTGATAGAGTTACTCCAGCTGTTGTTGCTTACTCAGAAAATGAAGAGGTAGTGTTCCCCTCATTTTTGGACTTCGAAATAATTATGGGTTACGTGCATTGTAATGTGTTGCTTTTTTTCAGGTAGTTGGACTGGCAGCAAAACAAAGTAGAATAAGAAATATTTCAAATACCGTGATGAAAGTAAAGCAGATCCTTGGCAGAAGGTATGGAATAAAATGATACTTTTAAGTATGGTAATAAAATGTGTTTATAAATTCTAAGCATAATATGAAATGAAACTAGAAACATCACAGTTCATTTTTTTGTTGTTGCTTTTTATACTGAGTCATTTGGAGAGTATCCCAGTAGGCTGTTACTTTTGCTTATTAACGTTGGATCTTCTCAAGAATGGGATTCACTCAGACATTCGCTTCTTGCTAAGAACTCTGTTAGTATTGATCAATGTCAGCTTTCACTAATTTTGATAATTTGTGTCATTCCGAGGTGGTAATGGACTTTTCACATTATTGTATTACCTTTTTAACTGAGGGAATGTGAAAGATTTTTTGGAAATTTGAAGACTTCTTTGCAGTGTGGTTGAATTTTACAAAATCTATTACAATTGGTCATAATTTATGTAGACCCTATCGATTTTCTTCCTCAGTGTCTTTTGTGACACTTTCTGGGAACTAACTTTTCCAGTAGGCTTACAAATTTAATCATTAGAGAAACAGCTTAATTACTGTCTTATGTAAGAATCAGGTTAATCATCTATTGTAACTTTAATTAGAAGATTAAAGAGGCTTGCTTCCCCAGACTTCCCCAGACTTCTGTCTCCTCAAATTATAGATTACCATAATAATTAGGGGTTTTTATTTTCACTAGAGAAGTAATACTTGATAGAGTGTTTTTAAATTTTCACAGTGCTTTCACATCTATTATTTTACTTAATCCTCTCAACATCCCTGTAAAATTGGTAGGGCAGGTACTGTCCCTACCATTATAGATGAGAAAATCAAGGCACATGGAAGTTGTGGCATTTCTAAGTAAGGGGAGTGAACTAGATAAGACTGAAGTTCAGGTCTCCTAATTTTTAGCCCCAGGTTCTTTCTTTTCTACTTTGTTTAGTGAGAATTTAAGTAGAAATTTCCTTGTGTTGATTTTAAGATTTCAAGATTATTGATTAAATTTAGTATTTATTTATTTTATACATAAAGGTTGGGTTTTTTTGTTTGTTTGTTTGTTTGTTTTATCTCTTACCTGTGTTTAGTTAAATTGAGCTTGATATTTTTCTCCTTGGGATATCTATGCACTAAGCTGAGAATTATCATATTTTGCAGAGAATTCAAATTTTTGTTGTAATGTACATATTCCCATTTCCTTTTACCTGTTGACACAACTTAGTACTAGACGTATTAAAAATAAATTAGTGGTGTCAAATATTTTCAAATCATAAACTGGAAAAAAACAGGGAGTTGTAGATGGATCTGGAAGCCAGAATCACTGAGCAGCCAACAGTATGATTGTTTGTTTCTTAATTAAGCCTTTTGTGTTGAGATAATTATAGTTTCACATGCTGTTGTAAGATATAATACAGAGACATCAGTTATATTTATTGGAATTACCACTTCCCTGATGGTAACATCTTGCAAAACTATAGTACAGTATCCCAACCAGGCTATTGACTTTGATACAGTCAAGATACAGAACATTTCCATAGATCTGTCCCCTGGTTGCCAGCAATATGCTTTTGCTGGTTTGTTTTATGCTGCTATTTGGGGACAGATTATGGTATTGATGTGGCTGTATTCTACTGTGTTATGCAAAAAGCTTTGTATTAGCAGAGAAACTTAAGTTTTCTTTTCTGGCCCTGGAAGTTACCTTTTAGCAAAGGAGTGCAATAATGACAGTCAGGTGGATAACTCATAGGTACAGCATGTTACTTAGGGGGAGGTTAGTAAAGGAAGAGCGCCCTTCAGACATATTGCTACACCATGGTCCTGCTAGCACTTCTCCACAGTTAGCTGCCTCGTAGTCCAGCTTATTTCCCCCCTAAGCCTGTCTACTCACCAGAAAATGGTGATTTTCACAGATGCATAGTTGTACCAGGTCTCAGCCTTGGAAGCACTTGGCCCTTTGTGGAGTAGCCAGTCCTTTTGTTATGAAGCCAATGAGCCCCCATTCCAGTACACATCCTGGACGAACTCCGAAAGCTGGGCGTTCTCAGTCTTTGCCTCATGCCTATTTATGACCTACTCACAGGTAGCACCACTTAACTTGCTGCCGAAATTGTCCTTACACCCTCCCTGTAACTCTCATTCCCCTGTGGCCTTCCAGCCAGAAATGCGGTCCTTGGACCTG
Source organism: Galeopterus variegatus (assembly GCF_000696425.1). Taxonomy (NCBI): domain Eukaryota; kingdom Metazoa; phylum Chordata; class Mammalia; order Dermoptera; family Cynocephalidae; genus Galeopterus; species Galeopterus variegatus. The sequence goes on from NW_007730426.1 coordinate 97,283, forward strand.
GCTTCTCAACAATTAGTCCTGAGCGGGAAGAATCGGCGGGCTTCTGGAAATACACTGAGAGCACACAGAGCTTCCCCACACCTTCAAATTTACACCTTGCTGCCTAGGAGTTTTCTTCCTTAGCCTTCCTTTTCAATCCACTATGGCCAGTACCAATAGCAGTGCCGGCATCCGGTGGTCCAGACAGGAGACACGAACTCTTCTCTCCATATTAGGAGAGGCAGAGTATATTCAGCGCCTCCAGACTGTGCATCATAATGCAGATGTCTACCAGGCTGTGTCTAAGCGAATGCAGCAGGAAGGCTTCCGCCGCACTGAACGTCAGTGCCGCTCCAAGTTTAAAGTCCTGAAGGCACTATATTTAAAGGCCTATGTTGCCCATGCCACAAGCATGGGTGATCCACCACATTGTCCATTTTATGATACATTGGATCAACTTCTCCGAAATCAGATAGCGACTGACCCAGACAACTTAATGGAGGATACTGCTTGGGCCGAGCACTGTGATCAGAACTTAGTGGCCTCTGACACCCCAGGGAAAGAGGGAACCAGCATTCTGAAAGCAAAAAGGACTCAGGCAGCTGATCATCAGCCTATCTTGAAAACAGTTAAGGAATCAGATGAGGATTGTCACCTGAGAATCAGTGACCGGATACAAGAAACCAGTGACCTCGAGGACTCCTGGGATGAATCCTCGGGTGCAGGTAACTCCCAGGCATGTGAAAGATTGGGGTCCCAGAGTCACTTGGCTCTAAACAGCAGTATATGTTGAATAGTGTCTTCTTCAGTATAGTCCCTAATTCTCCCCCATCCGGTTTTTAAAAACTTAATAGTAAGATAAAGGGCTCCAGATTTTAAAAAGCTATGACCCTAGGTATATAAGATATTAGAACTCCTTAAACCTAGACATGCTCTTTAGAGCCAAACTAGTTTTGGCCTTATTTATAATGGGTACTTAGGAGTGTGTGGGTATAGAGCTTGTTGGATAGCTGTGTGGGAATGGGTTAAGGAAGGCAAGAGGGAAGTTGTGGAGGAAAGATTACAACAGGCCAAAATGTCCAGATTAAGGAAATGAATTCTTCCCAGTCCCTTGTGGAAAGAGGCCTTCCCAGGAATTGCTGTAGTTTTATAATTGTCTCTCAACTCTGCTGCTGGCTCCAAGCATTTCCTTAGCAGGAATGTCCTCTTTGCAACATTGTTGCTTTGTTTTTCAGGGTGCTCTCAAGGGACCCCCAGCTACAGCAACTCCCACAACCTTTTCAGAGGTGCAGTTGCTCCATGTCAGAGCAGCCCCATGACCAGACTGGGTGTGTCCAGTGAGCCCAGTCCCTGCACCAGCAGCGGCCGAAACACTCCTGGTATAGCCTCCACACTGCGGCCTCCAGTCTCCTCCTCCAGAGCTGGTTTTGTTTCTGGTGGGGATAGGCCTGTGACCAGTGAGCCCCCTCCAAGGTGGGCAAGGCGAAGAAGGCGGTCGGTGGCCAGGACTATTGCAGCTGAGTTGGCAGAAAACAGGAGATTGGCACGAGAGCTTTCAAAGAGAGAGGAAGAAAAACTGGACAGGCTGATTGCTATTGGTGAGGAGGCCAGTGCTCAGCAGGACACTGCCAATGAGCTTCGCAGGGATGCTGTCATTGCGGTCAGACGATTGGCGACAGCAGTGGAAGAGGCAACTGGTGCTTTTCAGCTAGGGCTCGAGAAATTGCTTCAGAGGTTGATTTCAAATACCAAAAGCTAGGAACTGATTACAAAAGAGTATATTTCCTAAACTGGTACAAGTCTTGTTCCAACCCCTGCCTTCTGGTACCCTGGCTCCTTTTCTGTGTCTGCAGAGAAGAAAGAGTGGATGAACCATTAATATGCGGAGTAGTAGGAACATACTTGCTGGTTCCTTTTCCCAAGATTTTCCACTAATCGAAAGACCTTTCAGAAGTGTGAGGGGTGTCTTAGAATAGAGCCAAGTCCAAGAGAGCTAGTTTGTCCTGGCTTTATCACTGATGTAAGGCAATTTCATTTACCTCTCTACAACAATTTCCTCATCTGTAAAATGGGGATATAGATAATAATTCCTGCCCTGCCTACCTCACAGGGTTGTTGTGAGGATTAAATGGCTAATAGATGTGAAAGAGTTTAAAAGCACTATACACATTTAAGTTATTAATGCACACAACCTTGGCTGAAGTAAGGCTAGGGTGAGGCACATTAGTTTACAAGATATAGAAGTATGGTTGTATACCATGACCTCATTGCTTGAATCTTTCCTTTACTAGTTTAACTTGACTGTTTCATGGAGTTGGAGATCTTAAGTTTTTAAATCATTCTGTGGCTCATTAGACTAGTATAGGCACAACATGTATTTGTACCTTTGTCTCTTAATATTTTCACTGCTGTGTCTCTGACTTATCCACTAGTAAGCACACCTAATAGTCAAACCATCTTTCTTTCCTTCACTTTACTAGCTCTTAGTACTCCTACCAAATATAAGGATATAATTAAGAGGAGCCACAATAGTATGTTATGGCTCATATTGACAGTCTTTGATATAGTGAAATATTGGCTGTTTTATAAAATATTAAATGTGAGTACATTTTTTACATTTATATTATTTGGGTCCCTTTATAGGCTTAAATTATGTCTTTTAATTTTGGTTGCCATTTGAACATTGTGGAAACAATTTCGATTATATCAGTTTCTGATCTGCTTTAAGCTAATTTTATTCCTTTTCTGTTAGTGTCTTTTTTTTTTTTTGTCTAGTATATTATAGAGGACAAGCCCTAGAAAACATTCTTTTTAAGGAACTTTCCAAGGTCACTTTTTCTCATATGGCGTAGACAAAAGTTCACGTGGTTAATGGCATATGGTGGAAGAAGCTTTGTTTTCCCTTCAGCTTTGAGAGCACTGGAGGATGGTGTGGATAAAGACAGTCTTCAGTGGTGAACTCCTTTTAAGCACAAGTCCTCAACAAATACACTCCTTGCACACACACAGACTCAGTTCTTTGGGAGAGATGAAGGCGATAAGCCACACTTCCAATTTACTTTAGAAGGGAAGTCATTACTGGCTACTGCTAAACTAACTTAAACCTTCTAATGGTTTACTTAGTGCTTTCAGGAAATACAAATAGGAATCTTTGGGATTTAAAAAGCTTTCCTTCAATCTAGAAGCTGGGGAAAAAAGTGGGCGTGTTGGGAAAGGTTTTGTTTTATATTTTGCAGGCATGGGTGCTTAGTTAGCTACATGCTAGAATTACAAATGGGTGGAGCTGTGGTCAAAACAGCAGTGGGACCATACCTGGAACCCTGAATAGATGCACGCAAGCTGCTCTGATGAATGAGTGAGGGATGTGGGAGGCAGGTGGCGTGGTAGAATACACTGGAATCTAGTTATAACTCCGGGATTCTAATCCTGTCACAGTTGGTTTCATTAGGCAAATCACTTGTCCTTTTTATGCCTTAGTTTCTTTATTTCTAAATTCAGAGATTTTTTGTTGTCGTTGTTTGTTTTAGAGGCTGGTCAGTATGCAGATCTGAACCCTTGACCTTGGTGTTTAAATTGAGGGATTTGTGCTAGATGATTTTTTTCTAGTACTTTCCAGTTTTAAAATATTTTAAATAGCATAATTTAAAAAGGCAAAATGAAAATGGAAGTTTAATTGTAATATTTTCAGTCACAGCAGCATATTAATGTATGTTTGAAATACTGGTAACAATTATAAGGAAGCATTCTATGATATTAGTATTTATTAACATACTTACAAACTGAGTACCACACCAGACATACAGATTTCTTGCTTTAAAGGAGCAGATATTAAGACATCGAAATGGATACATATATATACGTTGTCGTAATTGTTTTAGGCCATTATATGGAAGGATGTGTATCAGTTATTACTGGATAATGCTAATGTAGATAGTAGATTTTCTGGAAAAACAGAGACGTACTTGAAGGAAAGTTAGACCTGTACTATATAAATCTATTAATGGTAGCAAAATACATAGGCAGAGATTTATTTGAGATGAGAGAAGTGCTAAGGAACAGAAGTTTGGAGGTAGTATTGGGAAAATCTAATGGGTAAAGTTACCTTAATATGGGGATAGAACTCCAGGGAAAGGTCCTGAAGAAGTGAACAGAAAAACAGGCTAAAAACATTAAGGGGAGGGAAGTTGCAACAAGTAGAGACTGTGCAAGAAAGCAAACCAGGAATCCCGCCTACGCCCAAGGCCCCACCGCTACTACCTGCACCACCTGAGACAAGTCTCGCCATTCTGTAACTCAGGCTCTTTATCTCTGCAGTGGGAAGCTGACCATTGTCCTACCTACCTCACAGGGCTGTTGTGAGGATCAAATGAGCAGTTGAATGTTAAAGTGCTTGTAGATGTGTAAGGCTCTATCATGTAACAGGAGTGGGGAAGAAGACCCTGTAGCACATGAGTACTGGCGTGTGCCGGGCACATGGGCCCGCTGACTGTGCGAGAGATTTGAGGAGGAGGAGAAAATGGCATTGCTGGCAAAGGTTGTGATACAGTCAACTCTGCCGCCTGAGGACCATGATGTAAATGAGGTGCTGTGTGTATCAGCCTCCCACCACCATCGTTTTTCTGTTAACTAATTTAATCCCTGTGTGGACAAATAAAGTTTCTACTTGTATGTAGTTGTGGGTCAGTTCACTACTTTCTGATGATATCTGTGATCCTTTGTTGCCTCCATACTCTGCTTCCTACTTCTCTGCTAACTACTCTCCAGTGTCTTCCCTATATGTGGCCCTAAGAGCTACATATGCTTTCTGTCCTCACATGAGAGAGGCTCTCTTTGCACGGCAATTGAGAAATAATTTTCTATTTCTATGAATTCTATAAATTCTGTACAACATCCTTCCTAGCAAATTACCTTGCCTGAGTGGTAAATAACCTACACATAATAGGATAAATTACCCTGGTTGACTTAAGTTCTATTCTAAAGAAAACTGAACCAGTAACTGTTATGCTAAAATCATAATATTGGTGCAAAATCCACTATGGGCGTACGTTATCTTTTTTTCCTACTCTTAAAATATTTGTCTGGAATGTAGTCCAAATATTGGGTTTAGGAAAAGGTAGGAATGGAGGGTTTACTAGAAAGGATAGTAAACTGTATGGAAGATCTGGATGCCAACCAATTATGCCATCGACTGTGTGCCCTGGCATGTGACTTTGGACAAGCTGCTTACCAGTTTCTTCCGTTAATTGATTTTTTAAGTGGTAGAGGAAGAAGTTTGAAGAACCTGCAAGTATTCTAGAGTTCTAAACCAGAATTGAAACCCCTTTTGTCTTCTGCTTATTTACACAGGGTTAGGTCCTCAGCTGTTCTGTAACCCTTCAGCAATTAGCCACTGTTAATTTTCAGTTCCTCATATTAAACATTTAAGGCTGGTTTCTGAACATAATAGCCACAATCCTTTGGAAGAAGGGTTTACTGGAAGGATACTAGTCGATGTCATCTTAATTTATAGATGAAATTAAGCCAGGGATCAGAAATTCTTATCCCTGTTCAAGGGCAGAAGTACTATGGTCATTTACAGTTTTCCTGGGAAGCAGTATGGTAAAGTATAAACAATAGTAGCCTGATGGAGAAGACCTGGCCCTACCTCATATTAGCTTATTAGTCATTACCCCTCTCTGAACCTGTTTATCTTTAATACCTGCCAAACATATCCCACGTAGGTGTCGTGAGGATCAAGTGAGGTAATACCAGGGTACTTCAGAACGTTCATGGAAAAATAGAATTGAAAGATAATACAAATCTTTCCTTGAACTTTTTGAAGTACCCTCGTATATGTGAAAACATTTGTAGTCACGTAAATTGGTATTACTATTTTGAGCAGCATAACACCCATTGTTTTAATTTCTTCATTGCCATATACATTTATTTAGTACTTACTTTGTGTGGGACCTTATAGTTCTGTCTATATATGCTTATCTATAGTACTCTGCACCTTTCCATATACAACATTCATACTTTTGCTCAATCTTTTGGTTTTTGGTGTTGATTTATATTTAGAAACCAAGCAATAAAGATAGTGTTAGGTATTCTGGTTTACCCTTAGTTTTGCAGTCTTTTGTCCTTTTCATCTCAGTGATTGAAAAGGGTCTTCAGGATCATAGATGTGAAAAAATGTGATATAAAATAATTGATATGAAAAATCATCCCAAAATGTATAACATCTGTTAATAGCAAAGTCAAAACAAGAAAGAGCTGTTTACTTTCAAATGCGAAGATTAACACATTAGTAGAATTATTCTAACCATGGTAAATACTCCATTTAATTCTGTCTTCTGTAATATTTGAAGACTTTTTTAGTATTAAGCAGTTAATAATTTTATTTATATTTTAATATTTGTTCAGTGGTATTGAAGAATGCAGTCATCTTTAAACCTTATAAATCTGCAGTACTGATTTTAATACTTAGCTATCTTTATCTTTCTTTATGGACAGCTCCGATGATCCACAAGCTCAGAAATACATTACGGAAAGTAAATGTTTAGTGAGTATGGTTCTATTAATGCTTCCCTATTACACAAAGTAATTACCAAGGTCATGACATTTAATGTTGATTTGAAACCTTGCATTTTAATTAAAATTATTCCTTATTTAGCACAATTATAATTTCTTTTATAGGTCATCGAAAAAAATGGAAAATTACGATACAAAATAGATACTGGAGAAGAAACAAAATTTGTTAATCCAGAAGATGTTGCCAGACTGATATTTAGTAAAATGAAAGGTATTGAGCAAAAGAAATAACAATTAACTTTTAAAAAACTGACCTTAAAAAAAATGTTAGTGATTTCAGATCTTGGGAGAAGCAGAGTTATTGAGTGGATAGCAGTAAGGAGACCTAAATTTTAGATATGGATTGGCTGCTGATCAGCTGTGAGACCTTGGTTAAATGACTTACCTTCCTGACTTTGATTTCCCTATAAATAACATAAATGGATTGGGCCAGATTAGCATTTTCAAAACTTCTTAAGATTCAGCAGCCAAATAAATTTGGTAAATAGTGAATATTATATATATGTCTTCAAGGTTTGCAGTGCACTCTCAATAGTAATTTAGGCAGATTAAGTAGGTCTGATTTTGTCATCACATACAAAGGCTCTTGAGCTGAGCAGTATTCTATGGAACAATTTGGGAAATTCCAAAGTAGATTATTTATGAGGCTTACTTCAATTTCCAGAATTATGTTATAAGTTTGTAGGATGGAAGACAGACTTTTAATGTATTGAATTAACGTGATGTTGTGTCTTCCCATTGATGCGTTAGGAGCTCATTCTCTTTGGAACCAGTCTAATTTGGAAGGTGGTTGAAACTTTGAAGCCTAAGAACTACTTCTGTGTCTACAAGCTATCACCAAAACCACAAAAACCACTGCTTGATTTAAGAGCACAACAGAAGAAAATTGACAGGGTGGGGCAGTCAAGCAAATTGGAAAATTTTTTAGTGAAATCTTCGGCATAAATTAATAAACCTCAGAAGATATCACTTGACATTTTTTTCTGTCATCAGAATTTATTTATTTTATTTTTTTTAATATACAGAAACGGCACATTCTGTCTTGGGCTCAGATGCAAATGATGTAGTTATTACTGTTCCATTTGATTTTGGAGATAAGCAAAAACATGCTCTTGGGTAAGTATAATAAGGGGTTTATCTTATTTGCTTAATTAAAGGAAATACAAATTTCACAATATCACTAAATAATAAAAGGCAAAATTGTATTTGAAAATACCTTAGGCTATAAAATTGTATTTGTAAATAACTTAGTATGGTAATGATCATTAACCTTTCCTTTTATGAAATGTTTTGAGAACATAAAATTAGATGGGGTATAGCCTCTTAGCTGTTTTGATTGGAAGAATTTTTAATTACAAGGTTAAATTTCTATGTATGAATCACTTTACCTTAGTTTTCTGTAATTACGTTTATGTGGGAACTGAATAAGAATATGCAATTTTAGAAAATATTTGTGATTATTTCTTCATCTTAGATCTTTTTTTTTTTTTTGTCTTTTTTCCGTGTCCGGCAACGGATCGCAACCCTCAGTGTCGCCCCCGTACCGGACCGGGACCGGCAACGGAATAGCAACCCTCGGCGTTGCTCCCGCGCCTCGCTCAGCCAGTGAGCGAGAACCAGTCTGTATGTGGGATCCGAACCCTCGGTGGGAGCGCCGCCGCGCTTCCCAAGCGGCGCACTATCACAGTGCGCCACCGGGCCGGCCCCTTCATCTTAGATCTTAACATCTAAACAATAAAAGTTGTATTTAGTTGTACAAGTTATTATGTCCATGTAATTGGTGAGCATGCAAGCCTTTGCTTTGCTGCATAGAGTTCCATACGGGGCTTTGGCCAAGCATCAAAGTTGTTTCTGAGGCATAGAATTACCTTATTTACTTTTCTTTCTTTTTTTTTTTTGCTACCGTAATAGTGAAATATATTGCCATATTTACTTTTTAAAATTGTGACTCTAGATTAAAGAAATTGAAAATTTCAAATTCCATATATTTTATAAATTTGTCTTAATCTCATTCTAAAGTATGTAAGCATGGACATTTTTTTTTTTCCATTCAACAAATGTTTATTGATTACCTTTACTATTTAAGCCACACTGTATGCAGGGTTGAGTATATAGAGATAAGATATGGTTTCTGACCTCACAGAGTTAACAGGACAGTTATGATAGAGTGTGGTAAGTGTTTTGAATGGGGAAGTTCTGGGCAGCATGAATGCAAGGGACTTCTCCTTGACTTTGAGAGCCCAAAAAGATTTCCTAAAGAAAACAAACGTTTTTTTTTCAGCGTGGACATTTTTGAGTACTTTATTTTCCTTATTCAGTATAAGCACATATTGTTTTCTTTGTCAACAAAATGGGCTCTGAAATTATAATTTTAATCAGAGTGTGAACTCTTATAGAGTCACATCTATTTCTTGTCTTCGATTTTTCTTGCTTCTAAAGATCATTACCCTTCATGTTCTACTTGTGAAATCTTATTTGCTATTGCATAAAATCTTTAACAGAGCATTTCTAAAACTGTAGAATTGAACATGTGATATTAGATTCATTAAAAGCAAATTGTTCACAGAGAAGCAGCTGGAGCTGCTGGATTTAATGTTTTGCGGTTAATACATGAACCATCTGCAGCTCTTCTTGCATATGGAATTGGACAAGATTCCCCTACTGGAAAAAGGTAAAAACCTTATTTGCAGTTTTAAGTTTTTTTAGTACAGACAACATTTTAGATTATAGCACTTATATCAATAGGGGTGGTTAAATAGTGCAGTAGTTCCCAACTTTATGGATGAAAAGACATTGAAGTTCTCACCTAGAGTTTTTCAAGTAGTTGAGCAAGAGGTCCTAGTAAAGCAGAGAAAAGACATAACAGGAGGGAAGATTGAGCTTTTCTTTCCTTCTCTTATCACCCTCATTTTATCCCTTTATTGGAAGAAGATTTGAAAATTATAGGCCCAGCTAAGTTCTAGCTCATGCTAGGGTACTGTTGATTTTACTACCTATTCCAATTACTGAACATATTTAGAAACAGTGGGTACTTCTATATAAATTTGACTTGGCAGGAGATGGGGAGAAATCCAGCATGAAGATTACAGACTTCTCTTGATGGTTCAATAATAAGACATACTTACTCCTAACTTGGCTGTCAACACATTTTAATGGACCTGATGGTCTCATGCAATTTAGAGAAATTAATTAATTCAGATATAGTGTTAACTTTCCCTAATTGTTTCACTTCATTCACACCTCATAGTTAAGGAATAAATCACTAGGAAATTATTTTTAGGTAAACTAGATAAATGTAGAAATATCAGAAATTATGAATTTTGATACATGGGAAATAGGGAATTAGCCCTTAGTCTTGCGTATGTTTTATATGTACAAAACATGTTATTGTAGTAGTAACCTGTGTAATATTAACACATAAACATTCTACATTCAATCCGCTTAAAATTCCCTATACAGTTGTCCCTTTGTATCCTCAGGTTCTGTATCCACAGATTCAGCTAACTGCAGATTGAAGATATTTGGAAAAAAAGAAAATAAAAAATAATACAACAATAAAAATTAATAAAGCTTAAAAAGCACAGTACAACTATTTATACAGTATTTACATTGTATTAGGTACTATAAGTAATCTAGAGATAATTTGTAGTATACAAGAGGATATGTGTAGGTTATATGCCAGTATTGTGCCATTTTATATCAGAGACTTGAGCATCCTTGGATTTTGGTATTTGCCGGGCGAGGAAGGTGGGGGCCTGGAACCAATCCCCCAAGGATACTGAGGGATGACTGTGATAACAAATCTCTTCTTGATTTACTTTAAAAAGTTAGTGTATTAAATTAAAAATATGGTTTTACCATCATGACTAAGTAAAAAAGAACTTTGACTTGGATTCAGAAGATTTGTGTTCTAGACTGGATTCATCACTAAATGACTACAGACAATTTAATTTCTCATCTGAGATTTTCTATTTCCTTTTGTAATTTAAAGGGATTAAACTAAGTGACTTCTAATGTCCAACCTAGCTTTAAAATGTGATTCTCTGATAAGCTACTCATTGTATCTTTCTCTTGAAGCAATATTTTGGTATTTAAGCTTGGAGGAACATCCTTATCTCTCAGTGTCATGGAAGTTAACAGTGGAATATATCGGGTTCTTTCAACAAACACTGATGATAATATTGGTGGTGCACATTTCACAGAAACCTTAGCACAGTTTCTAGCTTCTGAGTTCCAGAGGTGAGTATTAATGGCCTGGATAGTACATTTTGATTGAGATTTCTCTTCAAGTTTTTTGAATTATTTCCTAACTTATTTTAAATTCCCTTGCAGCAAAGGAGGATGTGTTTTTGTTTTTGTTTTTCATTGCTTGGAAACTGGATATTTTCTTATCTGGGGTTATTACCTATTCAGCAATAGCAAGGAAGCAGAGGCCAAGCTGCCCAGTGCACTGTGCTTGGATTTTTCACTTAGTGTAAAGGGACCACCAGACACTGAACTGCGTGTTTCATTTTTTTAATTCTTCATGTGCTGCTCTTCTGTCTGGTTAAAGGAGGGTATAGGCAGTGAGGCCTCACTGCCTTCTGAACAGTTTTTAAAAGTTTAGATCTGGTGAAGATCGCATTATGTTATTGTCATATTCCAGTGAGTTAATGTCTTATGGAGCATTTATTTTAATTACTAATCTACCACAAGGTATATTTTAGTTTTAATACTGGATGTGATTACTCCATTCAAAGTTCTAATCCTATTTGGACATATCAAGAGTCAAATATATAACGGTTATCTTTTGGACATTGCTGCTCTTAAAAAAACTGTAATTGAAACAGTTACTTTCACCAGTTTGACCAACTCATTGGTTGAAAAGACATGAAAAAGTGGTAATTTCTCACGTGTTTAGTAAAAACATACAGCTTTTTGTTATAATGGTGTTGTTTAGACAAAGCCATTGATCACTGCTTAGAAAACAATTTTAAAAAATTAACTCATGTTCGGAATAGAGGAACTGTAATTTTACATATTTTGTGTATATCAAATTTCTTTGAAGAAGCACTTTTATGTTTTTTTTTTAATGCTTGACAGATAATTTTGTACCATTAAACAATGATTATGCTGTGATTATAAGGATGAGATAGGAGACTTTGACCCAGTTACATAAATCTTAAACCTCAGTTTCACCTGCAAAAAGATGATGTCTACTTTACTCTCATCAAAGTACAGTCTGCTATTATGGTTATATAATGGAGCAATTCAACACATTAAGTAAATGGGTTATTAATATTTTTTGAAGAGACTCCTTTCAATTGCAGAGAATGTTCTTAGGAAAGTTTAGAGGATTAGAAACCAAATACTAAAATCTGTTATGTAGTATTGATTCATGAATTTGTTATTGTTCTCATAGAGATTATCCAGATTTTAGTTACAATAAACTCTAAATGACCCAGTAATCTTAAACTTCAAAGGCTGTGTTTTTAATTTAGATCCTTCAAACATGATGTGAGAGGAAATGCCCGAGCCATGATGAAATTGATGAACAGTGCTGAAATTGCAAAACATTCGTTGTCAACCTTGGGGAGTGCCAACTGTTTTGTTGACTCATTGTATGAAGGTCAAGATTTTGATTGCAATGTGTCCAGGTAAAACTGAAGTTCAAAAAACAAAAATTTCCAAGAGCATTCTTATTTAGGTGTAATTTTTCTCACCTTGGGCTTTGTCTTTGTTTGTTTGAGATTTATTAGCTGTGTCTATGTCTTTCTGTTTTTACTTTTGGGGTTTAATTTTTGTCAAACTAAATAGCTGTTCCCAAAGTAATTACCTCCGTTGTGATTGCTTGTTCTGTTAATTTATAGCTACCATTAGCACTGTGTGAAAAAGGCATCCTAGAGCTTTTAAGGAAAGAAAGGTGGAATGGGATTTGAAGTTTGAGATATTTAGATTTCTCTTTCTAAATTGTGGTCCCACCTTCCTAGTCCCTAGTTCTTTGTTGCTTAAGTTTGATGTGGGGTGTGCTTATGTTTCAATATAACTTAATAGTTGACACATGTGACAGGCTATATTCTAAGTACTTTATTTGTATTAACTCATTAAATCCACATAGCACCCCTATGAGGTAGAAAATATGATTATCCTCATTTTACACGTGAAGAAACTGAAATTGGAGAGTTTCATTATTTGCCGAAGGTCACACAGCTAGTAAGTGATGGACCTGGCATTCAACCCAAGAAGTTTGGCTCCCAAGTTCATACTCTAACAGTTAAACTGCATCTACTGAAGATTGACATCTATCTTATTTTTATTTGCTCTGTCATCCTTCATCAGTATTTTACATTTTCATATTTTATGAAGTTTAGTAAGCACAGACTTAATGTGCATAAAATAGTTTTTAATATCCATGTCTTTTACATAATCCAAGACATTGGTTACAAGTGATTGCACCTTTACGTGGAAAGCACAGAGGGAGGATGTTGCCCTGGCCTTTCCTGTTGCATACAAGGGCACTTCCAGAAGCTCCCAGAAAAATAGAATTGAAAAATTATGTGAATCTTTCCATGATCTCTTTGAAGTACACTCATGTTTACTGACAATAATAATAGCTACCATTTGGTTAGCCTATTTAAACCTCTCAACAACCTGAGAAGTGACTTTGAAACAACAGTAAAAATGTTCAGAATTGCTGTACTGTATTATTTTGGGGATTCTACTGACTGTATTTGCTTAAATTCTCTTTTCATCTGTAGCTTCTTCACTTTCCCTGGGCTTTCCTGAAGAATCTAGATCTGCCCTGCCCAAAACAATTGCCACTAGCCACCTATGGCTATTTACATTTAAATAAATTAGAATAACATTAAAAATTCATTTCCTCAGGGCCGGGCCGTGGCTCACTCCGGAGAGTGTGGTGCTGATAACACCAAGGCCACGGGTTCGGATCTCTATATAGGGATGGCCAGTTCGCTCACTTGGGTGAGCATGGTGCTGACAACAGTAAGTCAAGGGTTAAGATCCCCTTACCGGTCATCTTTAAAAAAAAAAAAATTCATTTCCTCAGTAGCACTAGCTGCTGTTCAAGTGCTCAATAGTCTAATCAACACCAAGGCCACGGGTTCGGATCTCTATATAGGGATGGCCAGTTCGCTCACTGGGTGAGCGTGGTGCTGACAACAGTAAGTCAAGGGTTAAGATCCCCTTACCGGTCATCTTTTAAAAAAAAAAAATTCATTTCCTCAGTAGCACTAGCTGCTGTTCAAGTGCTCAATAGTCTAATGTGGCTAGTGCCTAGCAGAAAGTTCTACTGGACAGCACTGCTGTAGGTCTCTGAAGGATTTTAAGCTACAACTCAAAAGGTAGAAAAGGTGTTGAATTGAAATGTCTTTGTGGGCAGAGTATCTTTATATTTTTCTATTTCCAAAATTCCATAGCGCTGTTTGTCCAAGTATTTGCGCATGTTTGCTTATTACTGTTAGCAATTAAGACAGAAATGGAATTTGTAATTTTTCATTAAGGAAATTTTACCTTTATCACAAAGATTTTAACCATGAAAGTATATTTTAATGTCTATAGACAACACAAATAAATTTTACAAGTACTCATCTGCATTTAAGAAGTTCAGTATGAAATTAAGGAGTACATTTTTCATGAACCTAAATCCTTCCTAAAACTTAGATGCCAGCATTAAAGCTTCTCAGGCAGTGCAAAAGGACTAAACTTATGTACAACATAGTCTCAAACTGTCAAGAAAAATAATTAGAAATAATTTTTAAAGTTTTAACATATAAAAATAGCAAGAAGTTCCAAATTATGATTTGATTAAGGTCAATAGGTTTATTATTGGGAATGCCATATATTGGAAATATATTCTTAGATTTTTTTGAAAGCTTGTAAGTTGCCATGGGCAAACTAGGCTTCCACCCGAATTTGGTATTAAATATCTCTGTACATGTGTAGATGAATAACTTAGACTCCTGTCCCCTGCCGTGATATTATACTGCTGATATTTAACACTCTGTTCTGATCATAAACCTATCATGCAGAGAGCTATCACATTAAGTTTTGGCATTACTCTTCGTAAGAAAAAGAAGTTTGTTTGTACTAAGCTTTTTCTCTATGCTTTTCTCTTCTGTGTATGTGTGTTTGTGTTTGTGGGTGTATACAGAGCAAGATTTGAACTTCTTTGTTCTCCACTTTTTCATAAATGTATAGAAGCAATCAGAGAACTCTTAGATCAAAGTGGATTTACAGCAGATGATATCAACAAGGTAATGCTCTTATATTTTTCTTATTTTAGGAGTAGTTTCAGACTTGGAATATAGGAAATAGGTCTTGGTACTGAAAGAATATTTTTATGCATTTAAGTATTTGCTGAGCTCGTATGAGTGAATAATGAAAAATGCTTAAGTTTTGATTAGTGGCTCTGGTGAACTCATATATATATACACACACACACACACACACATATATAAGTATACATATATATGTAAATATTCAGTTTCCTAGCAAAAAAGAATAATTCTTTTCCAGCATATTTTTTATATGTTAGCAAAGATGGACAGATATTTGAAGGCTTCCTACGTGCCAGGCATTGTTTTAAGTGCTTTATATGTATTAACTCATTGGATACTCATCAACACTCTTTGAGGTAGGCACTATTATTTATCCCTGTTTTGTAAGTTAAGGCACCAAGGTACAGAGAACAAGTAACTTCGTGAAGATCACATGTTTCGTAAGTAGGATAGCCAAGATTCAACTCAGTATCATTCCCAAGTCTACCCTTAACCAGTATACCATACCACTTTCCTCTACTTGCTTAGGAAAGTATTCTGAGACTTTCAAAAACATTCAAATTGTTTAATGTTTTTTCTCCCCCCCAAAATTATTTCTACTCGTTGAATATACTCTTTTTACAAATTTAAAATATATATGATTCTTTTCATTTTCATTATTAAGGTAATAAGTATTCATATAAGAAAATTCAGAAAATATCAGAAGGCAAAGTGTTATATTCAAATTATTTCTAACTAGTCTAATTTATATGCATAGGTTTGTTTGCTAGCTGTAGTTTTATGGAGTTTTCTTAATAACAGTTCTAATTTTGTGTGTACAATTTTTAATTTTACTTTCTTTTATATTATAATAACCAATTCCTTTCACCATATTACTGTATAGTTTTGGTAAGCACAATTTTAAATAGATTATTAATATCCTAGAAAAGGAAGGGCACCATAGATTATTTCACTGTTCTGCTGTGGACACCCAGGTTGGGTTTTTTTCATTTCCTATAACAGAATGATGCCTGTCTTTGGACATTGGCTTTTACCATATTTAGAATTGTTCCTTAGGGTAGATTCCCATAGTAAAATTACTGTCAAGAGTATAAATAGCTTAAGATTATTTTTACCTAAAAATACTTTCCAAAAGAATTGAATTAATACTCTCATCAGCAATACATGGGAGTATACATTTTAATATAACCTTGCTGACACTAAGTTTTATCGTTTAAAAGCAAATTTCCAATTGACTATTTAAAAAAAAGATATTTTTCACTTTATATATCATTGGTTACTAGAGGATTATTTCTTAAGTGTTCAATTTTGTATTTCCTTGTAAGTAAATATTTATTTCATATTGTTTGCCTATTTAATCATTTAAATCTTAATGTTTTTAAAAACTTTGGTGTGAATACATCCTATAATCAGAATATTAACTGTCATTTACTATAATCTTTTGAGGCATGTACTTTACTGTTTAATTTTGGTTCTGTTGGGGAAGAGGGTATTTGACATACAGAAGTTTCATTTATTTATCTATTTAAATCTATTGATCTATCACTTTTCTTCAGCTGCTTTCTCCAGATGTATGACAAGTGTTAAATACTACTTTTAACTTGTCTATGGCTTATAAGTTTTTATATTTTTAACATTTTTGGTATATGCTATGTGACAGAAATAATTTTGAAGGTTTTTTTTGCAATTTAGTTCAATAAGTTTTTTCTTTTTTTTTTGACACTTGCAGTGTGCCAGGCATGGTGCTTAGTGCTTGAGTGCTAGGGGGTGGATCATGAAGAATGAGGCAGGTAGTATAAAGCAGTGGTGGAAAGTGAATGCACTCAGAGAGAGACCCACCTGCATTGGAAGCCTTGCAGTGCTAATAGTTCCAGACTAGGCACATTGTTTAATTTCCTGACCCATACTTTTCTCATCTATAAGGGGGTGATAACACTTGCCTTGTAAGTAAGTATTATGATTATAACTTTGTAGGGTTGTTCCAAGGATTAAATGAAATATCATCTATGGCACAGTGTGTGGCATACTGTAGGTGATCACTTAGTTCCCTTCCTTCATTCACTGGTCATGGAGCCCTGACATTTAATTATCACTAACAGTACAACTCCCAGAAGGTGGAATATTCTTAGGACTAAGAATGTTGTTAAAGATTCCCTCTCCAGGTATTCCTAAAATATAGACTTTTGAGAACTTGAAAATAATTGTCTCTTTTAGTTTGTTGACCCTGCTGCAGTAACAAAACCACCCTCAGATCTCAGTGGTTTTCTACAGCAAGCATTTTTTCCTCACTTATGCTGTGTGTGGCAGCTGCAGGTGGCTGTAGGTCTGCTGTTGTGGCTCTGTTTCTCTAGCTTCTCTTTCTAGGACCAGGTTGAAGGAGCTGTCTGGGACAGGCAGTTCTCATGGCAGAGGGAGAGGAGGAAGAGCGCCTACAGAACTTGCATGGCTTTTAGAGCTTCTGCTTAGATATGGTGTTCTCAGTGTGTTCACGTTCAGTGTCATGGCCAGGCCTGACAGTGGGGCAGGGAAATACACTCCACTTACGAAGCCCAGGTGGTGGGTAGGGGTGGGTGATCCTCTTAATGAGAATGGAGAGTGAATGATTAGGTTTTACATACATTAAGTCATTCAATCCCCACAAAAGCACCAGGAGGTAGATGCTATTATCTGCCTTTTCAGATGAGGAAACTAAGAGATGTCCAGAGAAATTATGTAATTTGCTCACAGTCATAAGGCTGGCATGTAAGTGATGGAGCCAGCACTGGAACTCTGGCTCTTTAAGATTGTTCCCACTTCCTTTCTAATTTTAATATCTGGAGGTGTAGGCTTAGGAGTATCTGGTTTTTATGGAAGAATCCTCAATTTTTGCTGAGAAGGATAAGTCTGGTTTCTGGTCTTCTGAGAGCAGGGGACTTCAGGGTTCCTACTCCTCAATATGCAGACTTTCCCTTGTTTTCAGCACCAAGTCCCACCCTGCCCCTGCTATGCATGGGTATTTAAGTCCCATAACTCTGTGGTTTAACCTCCCTCCCTGAAAAGAGAGAAGGTGCATGGAGTCACCTGTCTGGGTCAGTGGAGGGGTCCCGGAGGGCCAGTCTCTATGTGTGCATTGATATACCATAATTTATGAAACCTATTTTTTTATGTTGGATATGTAGGTTATTTTGGTTTATAAACAGCAGTATTTGTGACTTTGTGAATATTCTTAACTTCCTTAGAATAAAATTTAGGAGTAAAATCCAAGATTTTAAGACTTTTAATATTTACTATCAAATTGCTCACCAAAAAACAATTTGCTGTCTGGGTAGATGCGAACTTTCATTGCTAACATTGCAATTTTTAAATTCTCTTTATTACACTTCTTTTTTCAGAGATCTTTAGAATTGTTTTTTTGACTTTTTACCTAAAATCTCATTGTGATTTTGATATAAGTACATTGTCTACAAAATAATTTGGGATGATGTAAATAATTTTACAATATTTAGTTTTCCTAGCCAAGAAGTTTTTGTATCTCTCTCTATTCACATCTTCTTTAACACTTATTTAAACTATGTGTTTTCTTAATATTTACCATTAAATTATTGCTAAGAGTAGAGTACTATGGGACTTAATGCCATTGTGAATGACATTTTTTAAATACTTTTATTTTCTAATTTGATTTTGCTGATAAATGGATTACCTATTGATTTTGCTTTCTTTAACATTTTGCTACTTTGTGAACTCTTTGAATTAATGTTTTTTAATGACTTCTTCTGAATTTCCTAGGCATACATTCAAATTTATTTACTAATTAACCCACAAGTAATTATTGAGCACAGCTGTTCTATGCTAGGCAGGTTCTAGACACCTGGGATACAGTAGTAAATATAACAAAGTCTTCCCCTTCATAGAACTAACATTCTAGTAAGATTATACAGGTAATAAACAGATAAAGAAAATAATTCCCGTTGTGACAAGTTTTATGAAGAAAAGTAAAGCAGGAGAAGGACAAGCTAGAGACAGAGGGTGATTTTTCAGGTCAGATTCCCCTCTGAGGAGGTGGCTTTTGGTCAGAGACCTGATTGAAGTGAAGGAACAAGCCGTGTGAAAATCTGCTGGTGTTCCCAGCAGAGGAACCATGGGAGCATGTGTCCTGTGTTTGAAGAGCAGCAGGGAGGGAGTGTGGGCAGACCTGAGTCAGCCATGCAGAGAATGGCAAGAGATGAGCTTGGCAGGGGAGCTGGGGACCAGATCACCCTAAGAAGGACTCAGCTGCAGTGTAAAGAGTACACTGTAGTTGCACAGTTGGATTTGGGTATAGAGAGAAATATTTGTCAGCACCTGTATGCTACTTCAAGCCATGAAACTGGTCAAGATCACCCAAGGAGTAAGTAGAGACACAATAGAGAAAAGACCCAGGACAGAGCTCGGAGACTTGGGACAATTACAGGCCAAAAGAGGAACTGGCAGAGGGGATCTAGGACCAGCCAGTGATAAGGAAAACCAGGAAGACAAGAAACAATGTGTCAGTAAGGGAAGGGAAGAGCGACTATCCTGTAGTGCTGGAGGTCCAGTCAGGTGAGGCTTGAGGATTGCCCCTTGGGCATGGCCATGTGCAGTGACCGGTAAGAGCAGTGGGGTGGAGCTGTGGAGATAAACGCCTTGCTGAAGCCAGTTTTATATGGACTAGAAGGTAAGACTGTGGAGACAATGAGAACAGACAACTCTCTTAGAAGTTGTGTTCTAAGGGCAGCAGGAAAATGGGTGGCCTGGGAGTGCTGGGAGTGGGTTATGTTATATTGTACATTATGTCTGTACAATACATTCTGTATCTCTCTGTCTTCCTGTCACTACAGCTAGATTGAGAGATGGGTTTAAGAGTTTACGTAGTTTCATGTTTAACTCTGTGCTGTAAGACATGCAAGAGCACAAGTGTGATTACAAATGGCAAGTTACCACTAGCTGGTGCGAAGTTCCCAGGAGGTAGTGGGGGGCTTGTCCCAGACAGACAGGAGTGGCCCTTGTCCAAAAGGGACAGCTGCTATCTGTCCACCTGCAGATTACACCATTGAGAGAGGCAGGTCAGCGCTGCTGGAGTTCTGGACCTTTTAAGAGACTTTCTAAATAAGGACTTTATAGTAAAACTTTTTAATGTTTAAATGACAGCAACTGATTTTGAGCTTTTGAAAACAGTGTATGGAAAGATAAAACATATCTTGCTTGATATAGTTTACAACTTACTACTTTGCAACCTCTGGTCCAGAACTTTTGTTTTATTGATATTTGTTTTTATTTGTTTGTTGTTCCCTGTGTTAGATGCTTAAAAACTTAATTTAACACCTTTTTAAGTGTTCTAGATTAGTGCAAAATGCATGGGTGTTCTCAGTTCCTCAAAAATTCTAAAGATCTTACCTGTAAACCTGTTTTGTCTGAAACTGATTTTTGAAGTATTTTTGCTAACTTCACAATTTCTCTATTTTTTATTGCTTAAGTATTTTATAGATGTATTTCACAAAGATTTCTTAAATTTTTATCAAAACTTTGCATAATGTTCTTAAAAGTTTTAATTTTATGTATCTTTTGATACTAAAGTTTGGAAGTTTAAAAAAATTATTTAAAACTGGCCAATTTCTCTTTTTTTTTTTTTTTGAGTTCTTCTGGTTTTCCTTACCAAGATTTGGCAAGTATTTTTCTGTTTCATGGTTTGCTCCACTCCTGACACCACTATCTTCCCAAAAATTCTTAGATTTTTTTCAAGTTGTGTTTTTCTCTGTTCTAATTTTTTTTTTTTTTTTTTTTTTTTTTTTTTTTTTTGAGTTCTTCTGGTTTTCCTTACCAAGATTTGGCAAGTATTTTTCTGTTTTATGGTTTGCTCCACTCCTGACACCACTATCTTCCCAAAAATTCTTAGATTTTTTTCAAGTTCTGTTTTTCTCTGTTCTAATTTTTTTTTTTCTGATTTTCTCTGTATTTTCTTCTTTTCAGTCTTTTCAGGACATTACTATTTTCTAAATTTTTTAACTGAATGCTAATTCATTTATTTTTTTCCTAATTAAAAAAAAACCCTACAGTTATACCTTATTCGTAGCTTTGGTTTTATTCTAGAAGCTTGATAAACTGTGTTCTCATTTTCTTTATTTTCAGAATTATCTGTGATATTTTTTATTTCCGAGTAGTTAAGGTAGTATTATGGACTGAATATTTGTGTCCTCCTGCACCAATTCATATGTTCAAGCCCTAACCCCTAGTACGGCTGTATTTGGAAATGAGGCCTCTAAGGAAGTAATTAAGGTTAAATGGAGTCATAAGGCTGGGCTCCTGATCTGATAGAATTTGTGTCCTCATAAGAAGAGACACCAAGAAAGCTGGCTCTTATTGCCTCCCTCACCCACCCAACCCTCCCAACACACAAAGAAAAAGTCATGTGAGGACACAGCAAGATGGTGGCCACCTACAAGCCAAAAGAAGAGGCCTTAGAATGTAACCTACCTTTCTGGCACCTTGACCTTGGACTTCCCAGTGTCCAGAACTGGGAGAAATGTTTCTGTTGTTTAAGCCACCCAGTCTATGGTATTTTGTTGTAGCTACCTGAGCAGACCAATCAGGTGGTTTGAATTTTTTTTTAATAGCAGTTTTGTTTTATGAAATACTGTGAAAATTATATTTGAAAGACCTTGGTAAGAAAAGTTACTTATATTTGAAATAGGTACTTTCTAGTAAAATTTATTTTTTTTATTTTTTATTTTTTTTCCTTTTTTTATCTTTTTTACTGACCGGTAACGGGATCGCAACCCTCGGTGTTGCGCCCGCACCGGGGACCGGCAAC
>NW_007730426.1:119912-150517 GCF_000696425.1 Galeopterus variegatus
CCCTTCATAGAACTAACATTCTAGTAAGATTATACAGGTAATAAACAGATAAAGAAAATAATTCCCGTTGTGACAAGTTTTATGAAGAAAAGTAAAGCAGGAGAAGGACAAGCTAGAGACAGAGGGTGATTTTTCAGGTCAGATTCCCCTCTGAGGAGGTGGCTTTTGGTCAGAGACCTGATTGAAGTGAAGGAACAAGCCGTGTGAAAATCTGCTGGTGTTCCCAGCAGAGGAACCATGGGAGCATGTGTCCTGTGTTTGAAGAGCAGCAGGGAGGGAGTGTGGGCAGACCTGAGTCAGCCATGCAGAGAATGGCAAGAG
Organism: Galeopterus variegatus; assembly: GCF_000696425.1. Lineage (NCBI taxonomy): Eukaryota > Metazoa > Chordata > Mammalia > Dermoptera > Cynocephalidae > Galeopterus > Galeopterus variegatus. The sequence goes on from NW_007730426.1 coordinate 120,234, forward strand.
ATGAGCTTGGCAGGGGAGCTGGGGACCAGATCACCCTAAGAAGGACTCAGCTGCAGTGTAAAGAGTACACTGTAGTTGCACAGTTGGATTTGGGTATAGAGAGAAATATTTGTCAGCACCTGTATGCTACTTCAAGCCATGAAACTGGTCAAGATCACCCAAGGAGTAAGTAGAGACACAATAGAGAAAAGACCCAGGACAGAGCTCGGAGACTTGGGACAATTACAAGCCAAAAGAGGAACTGGCAGAGGGGATCTAGGACCAGCCAGTGATAAGGAAAACCAGGAAGACAAGAAACAATGTGTCAGTAAGGGAAGGGAAGAGCGACTATCCTGTAGTGCTGGAGGTCCAGTCAGGTGAGGCTTGAGGATTGCCCCTTGGGCATGGCCATGTGCAGTGACCGGTAAGAGCAGTGGGGTGGAGCTGTGGAGATAAACGCCTTGCTGAAGCCAGTTTTATATGGACTAGAAGGTAAGACTGTGGAGACAATGAGAACAGACAACTCTCTTAGAAGTTGTGTTCTAAGGGCAGCAGGAAAATGGGTGGCCTGGGAGTGCTGGGAGTGGGTTATGTTATATTGTACATTATGTCTGTACAATACATTCTGTATCTCTCTGTCTTCCTGTCACTACAGCTAGATTGAGAGATGGGTTTAAGAGTTTACGTAGTTTCATGTTTAACTCTGTGCTGTAAGACATGCAAGAGCACAAGTGTGATTACAAATGGCAAGTTACCACTAGCTGGTGCGAAGTTCCCAGGAGGTAGTGGGGGGCTTGTCCCAGACAGACAGGAGTGGCCCTTGTCCAAAAGGGACAGCTGCTATCTGTCCACCTGCAGATTACACCATTGAGAGAGGCAGGTCAGCGCTGCTGGAGTTCTGGACCTTTTAAGAGACTTTCTAAATAAGGACTTTATAGTAAAACTTTTTAATGTTTAAATGACAGCAACTGATTTTGAGCTTTTGAAAACAGTGTATGGAAAGATAAAACATATCTTGCTTGATATAGTTTACAACTTACTACTTTGCAACCTCTGGTCCAGAACTTTTGTTTTATTGATATTTGTTTTTATTTGTTTGTTGTTCCCTGTGTTAGATGCTTAAAAACTTAATTTAACACCTTTTTAAGTGTTCTAGATTAGTGCAAAATGCATGGGTGTTCTCAGTTCCTCAAAAATTCTAAAGATCTTACCTGTAAACCTGTTTTGTCTGAAACTGATTTTTGAAGTATTTTTGCTAACTTCACAATTTCTCTATTTTTTATTGCTTAAGTATTTTATAGATGTATTTCACAAAGATTTCTTAAATTTTTATCAAAACTTTGCATAATGTTCTTAAAAGTTTTAATTTTATGTATCTTTTGATACTAAAGTTTGGAAGTTTAAAAAAATTATTTAAAACTGGCCAATTTCTCTTTTTTTTTTTTTTTTTTTGAGTTCTTCTGGTTTTCCTTACCAAGATTTGGCAAGTTTTTTTTTTTTTTTTGGTTTTTTTTGGTTTTCCTTCCCAAAATTTGGAAAGATTTTTTTTTTTTTTTTTTTTTTTATTAAAATTTTTGAATTTAAAAAAAAATTTTTAAAAATGGCCCATTTTTCTTTTTTTTTTTTTTTTTTTTTTGGTTTTTTTTGGTTTTCCTTCCCAAAATTTGGAAAGATTTTTTTTTTTTTTTTTTTTTTTTTTTTGAGTTCTTCTGGTTTTCCTTACCAAGATTTGGCAAGTATTTTTCTGTTTTATGGTTTGCTCCACTCCTGACACCACTATCTTCCCAAAAATTCTTAGATTTTTTTCAAGTTCTGTTTTTCTCTGTTCTAATTTTTTTTTTTCTGATTTTCTCTGTATTTTCTTCTTTTCAGTCTTTTCAGGACATTACTATTTTCTAAATTTTTTAACTGAATGCTAATTCATTTATTTTTTTCCTAATTAAAAAAAAACCCTACAGTTATACCTTATTCGTAGCTTTGGTTTTATTCTAGAAGCTTGATAAACTGTGTTCTCATTTTCTTTATTTTCAGAATTATCTGTGATATTTTTTATTTCCGAGTAGTTAAGGTAGTATTATGGACTGAATATTTGTGTCCTCCTGCACCAATTCATATGTTCAAGCCCTAACCCCTAGTACGGCTGTATTTGGAAATGAGGCCTCTAAGGAAGTAATTAAGGTTAAATGGAGTCATAAGGCTGGGCTCCTGATCTGATAGAATTTGTGTCCTCATAAGAAGAGACACCAAGAAAGCTGGCTCTTATTGCCTCCCTCACCCACCCAACCCTCCCAACACACAAAGAAAAAGTCATGTGAGGACACAGCAAGATGGTGGCCACCTACAAGCCAAAAGAAGAGGCCTTAGAATGTAACCTACCTTTCTGGCACCTTGACCTTGGACTTCCCAGTGTCCAGAACTGGGAGAAATGTTTCTGTTGTTTAAGCCACCCAGTCTATGGTATTTTGTTGTAGCTACCTGAGCAGACCAATCAGGTGGTTTGAATTTTTTTTTAATAGCAGTTTTGTTTTATGAAATACTGTGAAAATTATATTTGAAAGACCTTGGTAAGAAAAGTTACTTATATTTGAAATAGGTACTTTCTAGTAAAATTTATTTTTTTTATTTTTTATTTTTTTTCCTTTTTTTATCTTTTTTACTGACCGGTAACGGGATCGCAACCCTCGGTGTTGCGCCCGCACCGGGGACCGGCAACAGGATCGCAACCCTCGGTGTTGCGCCCGCACCGCGCTCAGCCAGTGAGCGGGAACCGGTCTCCACAAGGGATCCAAACCCTCGGCAGGAGCGCCACTGCGCTCCCAAGCAGCGCACTTCTCCAGTGCGCCACCAGGCTGGCCCGTTTCTAGTAAAATTTAAGTTTGCATAAGAAATCTTATACTGCAGACTAGATTTATTTAAATGAAAGAATTTATTTAAATTAAAACTTACTGGTTACTGTCAGCATTAACAGTAACACATGTTTTGTCCTTTTTGCCCTAAAATGAAAATACCTAAAGCCAAGATTTTCCAGGGTTTTTGTTTTTTTTGTTTTGCACAGTGCCACTTACTATTTGCTAATAAAGATTTTTGATCTTGAATATGAGAAATTTGAAAAGGCATATTCTACATTTTTGTTCTCTTGATATTTACCTTGGATGATGATATTTTAGAAAATATTTTTCTTTTTACTTAATTCAAAACAGACCTTTTGAGGATCTTTGTCAAGGCAAACGCACTTTTTTTTCCTAGATCCTTCAGCTGACATTCCTCATTCTTTCAAGAACCTGAAGGTTAATGTAATATTTCTCATCATTTCACACTGACTGTTAAAGAGGCCTAGTTTTCATCAGTTAGTCCTCTTCTCTGCCACACTGAGCTTTGAGAATATCCACAAAAAGATTGTGAAATAAGAAATGGTTATTGATGATTTCCCCTCTTGGGCTCTGTATTTATTCAATATTCTGAATGCCTATGGAGTCATAAGTGCAAAAATGGATGAGTCAGTGTAGAACTTAAGGGATTTATAAAGGAGCAATTTTATATGAAACTCTTCAGAGACAACAGATTTAATTAGGTGCTACCAAGAGCTTAAAATGTAGTTTTATAAAACATCTTCTTTTCCTCAGGAAACTTAATATTTTCTTCCCATGGGGAAGGCTAAAAATCCTATGGCATTGTTTTCACATAGAGAAATTCGCAATATTTATTTTGTCACAAAATCCTGTAAGATTATTTCAACCTTTCTTTTAAAAGTGTGGGAACAGTACAAAATATTAATATATTTTCTATTCAAACAAATATTTGAGGCTAAGCCTCATGCACAGTATTATATGAGCCATGTATGTAGCTATATTGTATTTTAAAAAATGTGGTAAGATTTTCTCATTTTAAATTTTGTTGTGAGGAAAAAATGATAAATATGTAGACTATATTAAATTTACATGTTTATATATTTACATGTTTTATATAACATAAAATAATATGTTAAAATATAGGGATTTTATTTTTATGATTACATGTGATAAAGATGGCTCAGCCTGTTACACTTACTTGTGAGAAACAACCATTCTTCTAAAAGTAAAAAAACTGATCATTATTTTTATTCTCTAGGTTGTCCTTTGTGGAGGGTCTTCTCGAATCCCAAGGCTACAGCAGCAGATTAAAGATCTTTTCCCAGCTGTTGAACTTCTCAATTCCATCCCTCCTGATGAGGTTATCCCTATTGGTGCAGCTATAGAAGCAGGAATTCTTATTGGGAAAGAAAACCTGTTAGTGGAAGACTCTCTTATGATAGAATGTTCAGCCAAAGATATTTTAGTTAAGGTATGTTTAGCTTTTCTATACTTTTCCATAAAAACAGTACAAATTAATTGCCATAAGTTTTCATACATACTATGATTTTACAATAAAACTTTGTGTACTGGTAAAAATTTTTAAATTAGGTTGGAAAACGAAAATGAACTATAATTTTAATCATAAACTTCTAATATAGATACAGGTATGTTTCAATATATTTTAAAATAAAGTGGGGTGGGATTAAGGATCATTTCTATTTTCTTCTCTTTGTGCAGTTTCCAGATTATCGACAAAGACTAGATATTTAATTCATAATAGGGGTAATTTTTTTAATTGTGAAGATAAATGTCAAAGGATATGCATCTTATTTTCCTGCTTACTAGGGAGTGGATGAATCAGGGGCCAGCAGATTCACTGTACTATTTCCATCGGGCACTCCTTTACCAGCTCGAAGACAACACACATTACAAGCCCCTGGAAGTATATCTTCAGTGTGCCTTGAACTCTATGAGTCTGAGGGGAAAAATTCTGCAAAAGAGGAAACCAAGTTTGCACAGGTGAATATGTAAAATTGGAGTATGGTTTAGTCACATGAAACTAAATGTTTAGCTTTCTTCTGGATTAGATTCAGTTTAATGTCTCAATTAATACAGAATGTATATGGGACACCTACCACATTTTTATGAATGAATCACTTCTACTCATTCATTTTTGAAAGAGGTAAGAAATTGGCAATTTTATTTTGAAAGTGTTATGGGAAAATAAAAACAAAATACAGTTTGTGTTAATACTGCTGCTCTTGGCCCGCCTTGGTAATTAGGTAAGTGGAAGATAAGGAGAGTACATTTTTTTTGTTTGCTAAATGCCAGATGCCTGGTATAGGCAATTTACAAACATAATTTCTAAATGTTGTGAGGTAAGACATTATTATGTGCATTTTATAGGTGATTAAGAAATTGGCTCATGGTAGTAAATAGCCTGTTATTTTCTTGGTCAAGCTAGGATTTCTCCTCAGGTTATTTTTATTCCTGAGTCCATGCTCTTTCTATTACACCATGCTTCCTCTGACACCAGATAGGTTTACTTTTTCAAAATACCACATGCATATTTCATAGTCTATGATCTTCTGCATCCTTTACAAACAGTGAGGAGGAGCCATGTTATTTACTTAGAAACATGTCCAACTACATGTATGTAAGCCACATTCCAGAAACATAACAGTGGTGGGTTGATAGGTTTGAGTGTAACAGGAAGGTTTTTTTTTTTTTTTTCACTTTTTAAGCTTTATACTGAAGTTTTTACCAACAGCACAAGATATGAGCATCAATTACTTTTATAGTAAAAATAAAATGTATGTAAATAACAAGAGAATATGTTTGTATTTTTCTTTTTAAATATACACATTTAAAGAAAAGTCTAGAACCACACTCAAATGTCTAGTTATTTTGAGAAGAGGGGTGTTTCTTAGTGACAAAACATATATTTGAGGTGTCTTCCAAAAGTTCATGGAAAAATTCATATTATCTTTTAATTCTATTTATCCATGAGCTTTTTGAAGATTGTGTGTATCTCTTTAGCTTGATAATTTATTTTCTAATTCCAACAAAAGAATAATGAAAGCACACACATGCTTGGGCAGCACCTCACACTTACCAACTTGAAATCTGTTGGTGAAGTTTTAAAAGCTCCTCGAGATAATTCTGCGTATATATTACTTCCCATGCACCAGGTTTCTAAGCTCAGATGGCAGTCTTAGCATTCCCTCCGCTGCCCTCTCCCACATTTGTTGCCTTTTCTCTTTACATCCTACTCTGAAACTCCACAGCTGCTGCCACCATATCCTAACGTAAAGATGCCAGAGGAAGAGTTAGTCACATTACAGTAATTTCGAAGAGAATCTTTCAGTGTTCCCATCTGTTCTAACTTCCTCATTTTACAAATGAGTAAATCAAGATACTTAGTGGCTTGCTGAAGGTCATCCAACTTGATCTTGGCAAAGTGACTTTGAAAAGTCACTGCCAAACTTCAAATTTGGTTTATTGGTATATCTTTCTTTAGGAAACTGAGGGATTTTTATAGTAAATTCATTAACATCTATTACTTAGAAATATAATCTTAATTGTACAAAAAAGATTTCTACATGTTTCTTTTAAATAAGTGGTCTTCCAAGTGTATTTAAAATACTTGATTTTTTAAAAGTATATATAGAAGACTTGTGAAAATATAATTTGCATGTTACTGGTAATGGCTTAATTACCAAAAATGAAAAGTAGGCTATTTTCTGAGACAAACAGTACTTCTCAGGAACAATCATTTTAATCTGGAACATGACATTTAAGAGGGACAAATACATTACTTATCTTATATGCCCTCCTTCTAGAGGAGACATTTTCAGTTAATAAAGCTTAACACCTATTATCTGAATTCTGTTTAAATGGCAGGAGAATTGAAAACTGCCCTATTCTAAAAGGTTTATTTCAGTAATAAGTAAGACTTGGTCCTTAGCAATAATTGATACATCATTTTATATGTCAAAGCACTGAATTGTCTTTGTATTATTTTTGCATAAACAGGTTGTTCTCCAGGATTTAGATAAAAAAGAAAATGGATTGCGTGATATATTAGCTGTTCTTACTATGAAAAGGTACAAAGTAAAACTACTTCTGATATTAAGAAAATTCACTTTGAAACTTGACCCTTTTTGTGAGTTTGATTTTTTACCCATAGTCATTCTAGGCAAGTCATTTGTTAAAAACTTACAAAGATTTTATCAGCAAATTATACTTTTTGCCCTGAAAAATTACTATATTTTATAAAGAAGAGTATATCTCAAGTCACTTACATTCTGAATATTTTATAAACTCTTTATTTTGGGTATAGTCAACCTAAAAAAACTGTTCCATGCTAACTTGAGATGTAATTTTTACCAATTTTCATTATAATTTTCTAAGTTTTATATAATTGATAATTGCCGTATGAAAGGGTAATTAATTACTGCTACAGAAAATCTCTAGGAAATAAATTACCAATTAAATTCAATGATTACCATTTCCCTAACAACAGGCCGTCCATACCACTATGTACAGCAAGTAAATCCTTTCTGAAAAAACATTAGGGACAACTTACTCCATGAAACATACTTAGCAAGAATATCAAATTCATCAGGGTGGGTTTGCCTTGGCCTGGGCATGAAAACAGCCTGATGCATCTTGAGCTTACATAAAGTCTTAAACTTAAGATGTTTATCATCATGAGTTTTCAAGGAATACAGCTATTGTCTCTGAGGTCTAGGAGGAAATTTCTAAGAACAACTACCTAAATATAGCATATGATACTAAATTTAAAGACTTTAAAATTTGTTTATTCTTTATCTTAATACTCTTTTCAGAAATTAAAATTAACTCTTGTTTACTCAAAGTCTTCAAGTAATTTCTTAAAGACTTCCTGTGTTTATAAAATGAGCTTATGAAATATTATTTATTTTTTGTTTGTTTAGGGATGGATCTTTACATGTGACATGCACAGATCAAGAGTCTGGAAAATGTGAAGCAATCACTATTGAGGTGGCATCTTAGTGTTTTAGAGAAACCAAGAATGTTTTAGAAACATAATGTCAACATTATTGGGTCTTGTGTATAAGTGGTGTTTATGTTAAAATACTTTTTCAATGAATTATATAAGCTATGTTTTATTAAACTACAATATATTGCTAAGTATTGCAGTCTTTTTTGTTCTTCATGTAAGTGGGAAATATAAGGAGTATTTTGTCAAGAGGCTGTTTAGAATTAAATTGAGTTGGTTGAAGGAAATTTTACTGGAAACTTTACTTGTTTTAAATTTTTTCTGCTTCTATAATTCCCAATTTTAAAAAGTCTTTTATTGAGTCTTGTTAGATAATTAACTAAGAGAACACTTAAAAGTCCTCGATATTAATTGAAAAAAAATGCAGAACGTTATGCAAAGAAAGATACCATTTTTGTTTAAAAAAAAGTTCATAAGGTCCAGCCGTGGCTCACTTGGGAGAGTGTGGTGCTGATAATACCAAGGCCACCAGTTCGGATCCCTATATGGGGATAGCTGGTTAGCTCACTTGGGAGAGCGTGGTGCTGACAACACCAAGTCAAGGGTTAAGATTCCCTTACCGGTCATCTTTAAAAAACAAACAAACAAACAAAAAACTCATAAACTCAACAGTTGTGTATGAACGTGTGTATACAGGTGTGTGTATATCCAAATATGCATCTATCTACACATACACACATATAAAAAAGCCTAGAAGGCTAAACAGCATATTCTTAATGTGGCTTCTTTTCTGGAGGGAAATATGGGGGAGGGGCTTTTACAATTTTGCTTAGTTTGATTTTTTTTTCCATCCAATAAACATGTTTTTCTTTTGAAATGAAGTGATATTTTTTTATTTTGAAGAGAAGGCTAGCCAAATTCTGTTCATCAGAGAACATTCACTAGAACACAGATATCCTCAGTAGGCTCCCAGTGAAAAAGCTTATTCTCTAAGCAAAACAAGAGAACATATCTGCCTATTTTGGGGGAAGAGCTGGAAGATGAGCAGTGTACAGCAGATCTTGATTTTGTTCTCAAGACTGAATTTTCCATTCATTCCTTGGTTCCCAAAAGAACTGAGAAGATGAAAATACCTTCACTCAGATTAAAAAAATGTAATCTGTGCTGTTTTAATCTATTCAATCTTTATGGTTGTGCCTTATTATTAAAGGTGGTTTTTATGGAGATAGGTGGCAATACTCTTCTAGAAGTTTCTAAAGATACAGAAACCAAACTTAAATTTTTTCATGATTATTCTGCATCAAATTATTGACAGAACCATGAAGATAATTCAGATATGTTTCTAAATCCACAAAGTCTTTAAATACCGAAGCAGTCTCAAACGTATGCTCTTTTTTTTTTTTCCTTTTTGTCTTTTTTCGTGTCCGGCAACGGATTGCAACCCTCAGTGTTGCGCCCGCACCGGACCAGGACCGGCAACGGGATCACAACCCCCCGTGTCGCACCCGCACCTCGCTCAGCCAGTGAGCGGGAACCGGTCTGTATGTGGGATCCGAACCCTCAGCGGGAGCGCCACCGCGCTCCCAAGCGGTGCACTGCAGCAGTGCGCCACTGGGCCGGCCCAAAGATATGCTCTTTTGACTTAGGCTGAGTACTTAGTTACTTCTTAGGATCTTTTCCAAAATTATAAAAAATTTGAAATAAAATTAATATATGTAATAAGCCATTAAGTGTCCTTAGAAAATAAGGTATGCTCTTTTGACTTAGGCTGAGTACTTAGTTACTTCTTAGGATCTTTTCCAAAGTTATAAAAAATTTGAAATAAAATTAATATATGTAATAAGCCATTAAGTGTCCTTAGAAAATAGGAAAATATCAACTGTTAAGTCTAAATGCTTTCAGTTATGCTTTGGAAAAGTGCTGTAGGATTTTATTCTGTGGTATTGTTAGCTTTATAAAATAGATCCGGGGTTAGTAAACTGTGGCCAGTGGGTCAAATCTCTCCCATACCTGTTTTTGTAAAGTTGTATTAAAACATAGCCACACTTAATTGTATATGTATTGTCTATGGCTCTTTTCACATTATAATGGCAGAGTTGATAAATTCCCTCTTATCCCCAGGGGAAACGTTCTAAGGCTCCCAGTGGATGCCTGAAACCATGGATAGTAGCAAACCCTATATGAACTATGTTTTTTCCTGTACATACATATCTATGATAAAGTTTAATTTATAAATTAGGCATAGTGAGAGATTAACAACAATAATAATAAAATAGAACAGTTATAACAATATGCTGCATCACTACTCTTGCACTTTGGGTCCATTATTAAGTACAGTAAGAGTTTCTTGAATGCAGGCACTACAATATCACTACAGTTGATCTGATAACTGAGCTGGCTACTAAGTGACTAGAGGGCAGGAGCATCTACAGTGTAGGCACTCCACAAAGCCATGATTCTCGTTGCCAGCAGGACAGAGCTGATGACGTGAGATTTTATCACGCTACTCAGCATAGGGTGCAATTTAAAACTTATGAATTGTTTATTTCTGGAATTTCCCACATAATATTTTTGGACTGTGGTTGACCACAGGTAACTAAAATCATGGAAAGTGAAACCGTGGATAAGGAGGGACTACTGTAGTTGCAACAGAGACTATGTAATCCACAAAGCAAGAAATATTTATTTTCTGGCCCTTTACAGGAAAAATTTGTCAACCTCTGAAGTAGATTATTGAAACTTACAGAATAAAATCTTAGAGATGCCTTCAGTTATTTATTTACTTGCTTGTTTGTTATATGATCCTCCCACTGGGAAATAGGCTCCATGAATATAGGGTATTTGTCTTTCTTGTCCACTGTTATGTTCCCAGCACCTGGGAACATAATGATGCCTGGCACACAGGAGATGCACAATAAAAGATTTCTGAGAGTTGAAAAAATGTCCCAGAGAATAATGAGCAAAGGGGAAAGTGGCACAACGCGAGATTAGAGGGACAGCGGACCATCAGAAGGCTTGGACTAGTTGAGGTGTATTGGGACGTATTTAAAGCAGGAGAAGGGCATGTTCCACCTTAAGTTTTAAGGTCACTTTTTCAGCTGCATGGAAAATGAGTTGGAGGGGAGCTACAGTGGAAGTGAAACCAGCTTGGCTTTTGCAGGACTTTAGTTGAGAAATGATGGCCTGGACTAAGGCAATAGCAGTGAAGACGGAAAGAAGAGGACAGAATACTTTGGAGACAGCATTAACACAACTTGCTAATGGAATTAATTTTCAGAACAAGGAGACGGTGGATCAAGACGATACCTAGATTTTTCTTGAACACCTGCGTAGATGACAGTCCAAAGTATTGAGATGAGAAAGGCTGTATGGCTTGGAGTAGAGGGGATGGGGTCTGGAGGCAAAAAACAAGAGTCCTTTTTTTAATACAGATGCTCCTTGACTTATGGTGGGGTTACATCCAAATAAACGCATAAATTGAAAATATAAGTCAAAAATGCATTTAATAACACCCACCAAACATTAGCCTAGCCTAGCCTTAGCCTAGCCTAGCCTTAGCCTAGCCTGGCCTTAGCCTAGCCCACCTTAAATATGCTCAGAACACTTAGCCTACAGTTAGGCAAAATCGTCTAACACAAAGCCCACTTTGTGTTGAATATCTCAATTTATTGAATGCTGTAGTGAAAATGAAAAGCAGAATGGTTGGGTACTCGAGGTATGGTTTCTACCGAAAGCTATTGCTTTTGCACCATTGTAAAGTGAAAAAATCGTAAGTAGAACCATCATAAGTTGGGGATCATCGATATGTTCAATTTGAGATGTTTGTGCAGCACCTAAGTGGCTATGTTGATTAGGCACTGTGGATATTCAAGTCTGGAAATCCAGGCAGAGGTCAGGGCTGGAGACAAAATGTTGGGAATCTTCTGTGTCATAATACTTAGGCATGGTAATTAAGGCAGTCACACAGAGAGAGAGCATAAGAGAAATGTGGTTCCAGGGCCATGCTCTGAGGAACCCCGTTTAGGTTGGACAGCAGAAAGGGAGCTAAAAGGGGAGTGAAGAGTGGCCAGTGAGGTAGGAGGAAAACCAAGAAACAAACTGAGTAGCAATGGATGCCCGTGGTGTTCTGTGAGAGCATGCAGGAGGGACAATGGGTACACTTAGGGAGGTGAGAGGGAGAGAAGCCCTGGGAAGGTAGTGAGGCTCTATCCAAGTCTTAAAGGGCCTATAGGAGTAATCCTAGTAAAGATGTAAAAATGAAAAGTCAAAATTACTTCACAAAGATATTTTTTATCTTCCTATATTTTCTTACACAGTTGAAATTATATTTTAGGGGGATTTGTTTTGTTTTTGTTTAACATATTAAACATTTCCCACGATACTAAGAGCTTCATAAACGTCTTTTTTAGATGATTAGTATTTCGTAGTGGAACCAAATAACCATTATTTTAATGTTCTGCATTTATGTCCAGTATTTCAAATTCGTATATGATGCTTTGAAACATGTACTTTTTTACATGAATCTTAGAATTCCTTGGTAGATGTCAAAGGGCTTCTTACCAAAGTTTTCGCAATTTGCTCTTCTAAGATTTATATTTTAGATTATTTAGGACAATCTCCATGGACGCGGTGTGACGAACGGATTGGGTGGGGAGTGGAGACCAGTTTGGAGGCCCCTGGAGTGGTCCCGCTCACAGGACTAGGGCGTCTTGTAGCCTTACTACCAAAGTGTGGCCCCTCAGGAGCAGGAGCAGGAGCAGCAGCAGCAGCAGGCAGAGTCAGGGAGCTTGGCAGACAAGCAGCACCTCAGCTCCTGTCCCAGACTTACCTTATTCGAATCTGCATTTTAACAAGCTCCTTCCCCTTTCAAGTGTGGGAAGCACTGAATGAGACCGTTCATTTCAACCTGTGCTGAACATTAGAATCCCTGGGGAGCTTTAAAATGTCCACTGCCCGGGCCACATCCCATACCCAATAATCAGAATTAAACAAAACCTCTCCAGGTGATCCCAACGCGCGGCCAGTTTTGAGGACCTGTACTGTAGAGGAGTCGTGGGAAAGGAAACGTAATGATGGCTAGTCGGGCTCAGGTGGCCGAGGGATAGGACTGGGAGGGAATCTTCCTCTGCACTGTACATCCCGCCGCCCGTTCTGGATTTTGCCGAGTGCACGTAGTGCCTACGGAAACAGACTGGAAGGCGCAGCGGGAAAACGCCCGGCGGACATTCTCCTGAATGAAGACGCGGAGCTGCCAGGCGAAGGAGGGAGCCGCCAGTCTAACCGAGAGCCCTTGAACCCGCGCCAGCCCCGCCCCGCCCCCGCGCCCGGTTTCTCAGTGAATCTGACACCCAGAAAGATTGAGACCTCACTAAAGTCAAGTTGCTAGGTGGCCCAGCCAGGACTAGGGCGGAGGACAAGTGTGCTTACCATGACACTAGCCATAAAACCGTTCATTACATTTTTCTAAAGATCAGGTTTTGTTCATTTCTATTTTAAATTCAGTATGTGGTAGCATACTGTTTACAGAAATTTGAGGGTAAAGTCTTCTGCAACACAATTTCCGGCTTCTGTAAGATTTTGAGTATGATTATAAGTATGGCTGAATTTCTTCAAGTTTGGTATACAGATTATGTAAATTGAACATTTTGATTTGTAAATCTTGGTTTTAGAAATAGTGCAGGAAATGAGTATTACAAAAATAAATCTACTCTCCATTTTTTATTACAGCTTTTTGTTCACCTTGCTAATACATTGCAGCATGGGCAAAATAATAAATGGAGTTAAAATTTCATGCAACATCCCAAAGTGGGAAAACTAGGACATATGACGAGTGTGCAACTATAGAACTATATTTCAATTAGATTTCAGTTCATATTGTCTAATTAAAAGAAATGAAAAAAGTAACTTTTAAACAAATTAAAAGATTGTGTTTTAAAATATATTTTAGATATTTTTCTAACCGTAAGTATGTGCTAGAGATCTATATTTTATTAAAACAGCAATTTATTCTATGTAGAATATAATGGGAAAGTCAAAAACATTACCTCGGTTAACTTTTGCGTTTATAAATGTAATCTAAGAAAGCTTACAGACATGATACATTTGGTTTAAGTCTATTAGTAGAAATTAATATCAGTTAAACATAGTAGGATAGAAATCCATGAGAAAATCCAAGAAGACCAATTTACCAAAAGGTCTTTTAAGGTCTTCATTGCTCAACTTTTTCTTGAATACGTTCGCTGTGGCTTTGAACTGGGAAGACGGAAACAACCCCCGCTGGTGGAAACGTGACCTTAGTGTCGGGGGGAAAGAAATTGGGGCCGGAGTGTGATAAATGAGGATCCCCCAATGCGGACACACTAGGAGGTTAGGTGTCTCGTTGGAGAATCTCCCAGAAAGTGGATATTTGAGGTTGAAGCTGTGGTTTACGGTAACTTTTCTACCCACCAGGAACGTGCGTATTATTTTTGTGGACGCTGAAGAGTTAGATACTGAGCGTGTGTGTGTGTCCGTGTCCCCGTGTCGCGCGCGCTTTGCACGTCAGGGACTTTGATTGCATTCTGGAATTTAAAGGTGTTTTCGAGCTCTGCTTCTCTCCACATGGATTATGACCTCAAGATCCCTGAACTTTAACAATGGCAGGGGTTAGTGTGAGCTAGTGGAGGGTTATTGTGGTGGTAATGAAATATTTCATCTTGCCAATGAAATCCTTTTCTACGTTGTTACAGACTGTCGGGTTTTTGAGTTTTTTTCTCCAAGTGTTTGCAGTTTATAATATGCAAATTTTCGTTACTCCCAAAGACAGAATTTCCATTGACGGTTGTGTTTTGAACCCTCAACTAGATGAAAATGTTTAGGAACAGCAGACAAACACACCTTGACAAATTTTCGTTACTCCCAAAGACAGAATTTCCATTGAGGGTTGTGTTTTGAACCCTCAACTAGATGAAAATGTTTAGGAACAGCAGACAAACACACCTTGGGTAAATACTCAAGAGGAACCTCCTTTGCACGTGATCAGTATAATGAAGTTAACTTTACACAAAACATTCTTACTTTTTTTAGGCGGAAGGGACTTATGGGATCATTTCCACCGTTGCCCCAGTCCCCAAGCCGCCAGCCCAAAGCAATCGACCTCTTTTCCAAATTTTGGTGGGAAAATACGTTCCCTTTCTTGACTTAGAATGATGAGTCGTTTGCAGCGATTGGGGTAGTGGAAATTGTGCCTAAGGGTTTGTGGCAATGGAGTCCCTGTGTGAGTTGGGGAACGTGAGGAAAGGATGTAGTAAAATTAGAGCAGCTGTGTTCTCTTTTCTCTGGAAATTACCTCAAAACACAAAAGGTTATGGCAACTACCTTGGAGAGCTACCAAGTAAAGCTTGAGTTTACTGATAGATTTTGTTTGATAACCCCAATTTTTTCCAACTCTCACATTTTTCTCAGTGAATCTGACACCCAGAAAGATTGAGACCTCACTAAAGTCAAGTTGCTAGGTGGCCCAGCCAGGACTAGGGCGGAGGACAAGTGTGCTTACCATGACACTAGCCATAAAACCGTTCATTACATTTTTCTAAAGATCAGGTTTTGTTCATTTCTATTTTAAATTCAGTATGTGGTAGCATACTGTTTACAGAAATTTGAGGGTAAAGTCTTCTGCAACACAATTTCCGGCTTCTGTAAGATTTTGAGTATGATTATAAGTATGGCTGAATTTCTTCAAGTTTGGTATACAGATTATGTAAATTGAACATTTTGATTTGTAAATCTTGGTTTTAGAAATAGTGCAGGAAATGAGTATTACAAAAATAAATCTACTCTCCATTTTTTATTACAGCTTTTTGTTCACCTTGCTAATACATTGCAGCATGGGCAAAATAATAAATGGAGTTAAAATTTCATGCAACATCCCAAAGTGGGAAAACTAGGACATATGATGAGTGTGCAACTATAGAACTATATTTCAATTAGATTTCAGTTCATATTGTCTAATTAAAAGAAATGAAAAAAGTAACTTTTAAACAAATTAAAAGATTGTGTTTTAAAATATATTTTAGATATTTTTCTAACCGTAAGTATGTGCTAGAGATCTATATTTTATTAAAACAGCAATTTATTCTATGTAGAATATAATGGGAAAGTCAAAAACATTACCTCGGTTAACTTTTGCGTTTATAAATGTAATCTAAGAAAGCTTACAGACATGATACATTTGGTTTAAGTCTATTAGTAGAAATTAATATCAGTTAAACATAGTAGGATAGAAATCCATGAGAAAATCCAAGAAGACCAATTTACCAAAAGGTCTTTTAAGGTCTTCATTGCTCAACTTTTTCTTGAATACACATAACTGGTTTCTTGTCACATGAATTTTTATTCCTGTAAAATTGCCAGTTGAAGGGTGGGGATTTAGAGGTTTTAAGTTTCTCTTTTTTGTTTTAACTGAGTAGCTATTTCATTAGTAAAGAATTCTATTTTCTTATTGTAGCTTGGTGTGTGCCTTGCCTAGTTTCAATTGATACTCTTCAGGAATTATGTAGAAAAGAAAAGCTCACATGTAAATCGATTGGAATCACCAAAAGGAATCTAAACAATTATGAGGTGGAATACTTGTGTGACTACAAGGTAGTAAAGGTAAGGCAAATATCTAGCCCCTTAAAAGAGACCCAATCAGACTTGAGTATTTCATATTTCTGTAACATAAAAAGAACCTTAAAAGTAAGCAAAGCTCTTCTTAATGTTTAAAATTTTCTAAACCATGATAAATTTATATGTCCTATCATCTATATGGCCAAATAACATTAACAGAATTTTAAAGCATAACATGTTCTTGCATTAGAATATTTTAAGGTACTTATATCATTCTACATCCAACTCTTGATTATCTCCATGTGGATTACCAGAGCAAATGTTTGATCTCAGATTGGCTTCTCCTGTCACTCATTTTGTTTCTGGATCATATTTCCCCACTGTCACCTGAAATGAACCTAGAGTTTCAAACCAATTTTAGTGTTGCTAAATTTCCTCAAGAAGCATCACCATTTGTTTTTCCTGCCATCATGTCAAACTCCAGGTATTAGTGATGTTCTAAGGTGTAGTAGAATGGCCTGCATTTCAAGGTAATTTCTAGCCTTCATTTCATACCTATGACTTCAGCAAACTCATTTAATTTCTCTGGGCCACCCTTTATTCCTCTTAAAAATAACAGGGTGGTGGTTCTTTTTGTTGTTGTTGTAGTTGTTGCTTCTTTTTATTCTCTTTTTTTTGTTTTTTCCTTTAATTAAAAAAAATTTTTTTTTTAATTTTTAAAAAAATGTTTGTAGGTTTGTTCTTCTAAGCTTTTTTGATCCAAATCTTACAGTTATATTTTTGAGTAATTCATCTATTAATAGCCTTCCTCCCTCTGCAAAAACTATGTTTTGGTCATTAATCTGTCAGTTTTTTCAGATAAATGAGTCAGGAATCCTAATTTTTTGTTTTTCTTCTCCTTCATCTTCTGTATTGAATCATTCACTAAATCCTATTCTTCCTTTGAAATGTCATCTTCCTTTGGTACCACTGCCTTCCCCACTCAAGCATTTTACCTACACTCAGCATCCTTCAGTCCCTGAAATACCCCAGTCATCTCCATTTACAAGCCTGGGATTGACCACTCTAGCTAAGAATATATAATCATGCATGTGGGTTCCATTAAAACTTATTTCTGTTCTCACACTGCTCAATTCTACTTGACAAGCTTTTTATCTATTGCTTTCTTTTCCCATTCTTGTCAGCAGTTTTCCCAGCTTTTATTACTGTTCTGGACTTCTGACTCTACCCCTTACTCTCTCATATTCTGCTGAAGACGTCCTCTTCTACCTCAGTGAAAAATAGGATGCTTCAGGTATGAACTCTCAGTTTAACTTCACCACCAGTTATCTGTATCTTCAGTCATTCTTTCAGAGGTGACACCATTTTCTTTTTTCTTTCTGTCCACTCCCTCTAGGACTTTGCTTAATCTGTGGTGTCTTTTTTTATATCAAGCTTGCTTTTTTCACTGATTTATTTTAATCATAAACATATTCAGATCTTCCCTAGACTTCAAAAATCTTCCTTTGACCTTCCCCACTCATGCAAGTATTTCCTGTATTTCACTTCACTTCCTATTAACTTTTTTGACAGCTTTATTAAGATATAATTTACATATCTTCGTACAATTTACCTATTTAAATTGTACAGTGAAGCATACTTTCAGAGGCAATCAATTTTAGAACATTTTTCATTACTCTCAAACCCCTTAGCCATCACTCCCTAGCAAACCTCCTCAATCACTTTCCATCTTCAACCCTAGCCAAACACTAAATTTACTTTCCGTGTCTATAGATTTGCCTATTTGCATGTTTATATAGAAGGAATCATACAATAAGTGGTACTTTGTGATTGGCTTCTTTTGTGTAGTATAATGTTTTCAGGGTTCATTCATGTTGTGGCATATATCAGTACTTCATTTCTTTTTATTGTCAAATAATATTCCATTGCATGGATATATCACATTTAGTTTATCCATTCATCACTTGAAGGATATTTGGGTTGTTTCCATTTGGGGGCTATTATAAATAATGCTGTTACGAACGTCCACATACAAGTTTCTATGTGGACATAAGTTTTCATTTTCTCCTTGGGTATATACCTAGGAGTGGAATTACTGGGTAATATGGTATCTCTACGTTTAACCATTTGAGAAACTGCCAGGCTATCTTCCCAAGTGCTGTACCATTTTACATTCCCACCAGTAGTGTATGAGAGTTTCAGTTTCTCTACATCCTGGCCAGTACTTATCATTCTCCGTGACTTTTCGATTATAGCTATCCTAATGGCTGTGAAGTGGAATCTTATTGTGGTTTTAATTTGCATTTCTCTGATGGTTAATGATGTTGAGCATCTATCCATGTGTTTATTGGCCATTTGTATATCTTTGGAGAACTGTCTATTCAGATCCTTTGCCTGTTTTTTTTTTTTGGTTGTTTTGAAGGAGAGGAGTTGTTCACTTTTTTAATTACTCACTTGTAATGGTTCTTTATATCCATGTGTTTATTGGCCATTTGTATATCTTTGGAGAACTGTCTATTCAGATCCTTTGCCTGTTTTTTTTTGTTTGTTTGTTTTGAAGGAGAGGAGTTGTTCACTTTTTTAATTACTCACTTGTAATGGTTCTTTATATATTCTGGATACAGGTCCTTTATCAGATATATGCTTTTCAGAAAATTTTCTCCCATTCTGTGGGTTGTCTTTTCACTTCCTATTAACTTTTTTAACCCATTATATTCTTTATTTTATTTTATTATTCATTATGAATATTCATAGGGTACAAAGCAAATTGTCACCACTCATGCCTAAGATAAGCTGTCCAGATCCATACTGGCAGCATGTCCATTACCACAAATTGTGATTATACCGCATGTCCCCCACCCAATTATCCCCTCAATTATCCCTGACCTCCTTTCCCATCCCCCTTTCCCCATTCCACTTTGTATCCCTAGGTATGTTTTCTCCCTCTGCAAGTCCAATGCACCATTGTGGTCTTTCTTTCCTTTCTTCCTAATCTCTTAGCTCCCATTTATGAGAGAGTACATATGATATTTATCCCTCTGTGCTTTGCTTATTTCACTCAACATAAGTTTCTCCAAGCTCATCCATGTTGTTGCAAATGGGAGAATTTCATTCTTTTTTTATGGCAGAGTAGTATTCCATGGTGTATATATACCATAGTTTCCTTATCCAGTCATCCACTGATGGACATTTAGGTTGCTTCCATATCTTGGCTATTGTGAACAAGGCTGCGATGAACATGGGAGTGCAGGTATCCCTTCAACATGATGATTTCCATTCCTTTGGGTCTATACCCAGAAGTGGGATTGCTGGATAATATGGAGGATCTATCTGTACTGGATAATATGGAGGATCTATCTGTAGTTGTTTGAGAAGCCTCCATACTGTTTTCCATAGTGGTTGTACTAATTTACAGTCCCACCAACAGTGTAGGATCATTCCCTTCTCTCTACATGCTTGCCAGCATTTGTTATTCTCATTCTTTTTGATTATAGCCAGTCTAACGGGGGTGAGATGATATCTCAGTGTGGTTTTGATTTGCGTTTCCCTGATTACTAGTGATGTTGATGCTTTTTTCATGTACCTATTGGCCATTCGTTTGTCTTCCTTTGAAAAATGTCTATTCAGTTCCTTTGCCCATTTTTTAATTGGGTTATTTGTTTTTTTACTGTATAATTGTTTGAGTTCCTTGTATATTATGGATGTTAATCCCTTGTTGGATGTTCCCACTCTGTAGGTTGTCGTTTCACTTTCAATTGTTTCCTTTGCTGTGCAGAAGCTTTTTAGTTTGATGTAGTCCCATTTGTTTATTTTTTCTTTTGTTGCTTGTGCTTTTGGGCTCATGTTTATAAAGTCTGTGCCCAAACCTAGTTCCTGAAGTGTATCACCTATATTTTCCTTTAGTAATTTTACAGTTTCAGGTCTTATACTTAAGTTTTTAATCCATTTTGAGTTGATTTTAGTATGTGGTGAGAGGTGCATGTCTAGTTTCATTCTTCTGCATACGGATATCCAAGTTTCCCAGCACCATTTATTGAAGAGGCAGTCTTTTCCCCAATGTATGTTTTTGTTCCCTTTGTCCAATATCAGATGGCTGTAAGCCTGAGGGGTGATTTCTGGGTTCTCTATTCTGCTCCACTGGTCCAAGTGTCTATTTTTATGCCAGTACCATGCTGTTTTGGTTACTATAGCTTTGTAGTATAATTTGTCAGGACCACGCTCATGAACCAGCCATCTCTATATAGGGATCCGAACCCATGGCCTTGGTGTTATTAGCACCGCACTCTCCCAAGTGAGCCACAGGCCGGCCCTTTGCCATATTTAACACTGTAGGCTACCTCTTCTTTGAAAACTCTCTTGTCTAGGGACAGACTGCCCAGGTTCAAATTCTGGCTCTATTGTTTATTAGTTATGTGACCTTCAGCAAGTAACGTAGCTTCTCTGTCCTTCCTGTTCTTCATCTATGAAATGAGGATAGTTATAGTACCCATCTCAGAGGGTATTATTACCATTAAATGAATTAATATAGATAGGATGCTTAGAACAGAGGCTGACATGTGGTAATACTATATCAGTGTTTACTGTCATTATTGTTACTTAGCTGTATCTTCATTCCTTTTTCCCATCTATTTTTCTTACTGTTCTTTAAGAGTCATCTTTACTGTCTTCTATTCTTCCTTTGAAATGTAAATAATCTCCAGGCAATGTACTTGTCTCTCTTCTCACTTTATAGAGAGTCATCTTTACTGTCTTCTATTCTTCTTCCTTTGAAATGTAAATAATCTCCAGGCAATGTACTTGTCTCTCTTCTCACTTTATAGTTGCTCTGTAAGTAACCTCTTTCCCAGTGGTTTCTATTTACATATGTTCAGGTCATGACTCCCAAATCTTTCTGAGGCCTTAAGCTCTTTATGGGCTTCATTCTCACTGGATACCCAGGTACAAAAGTTCAACACATTCAGAATTGCACACATTTTCTTCCCTCAAATCTTTATTCTTTGCTAGTGTTCCCTATTTTGGTTAACAGAATCACAGTATTCCCAGTTACCTAACCTTATCATTTCATACATCTTTAATTCTTCCTTCCTTCTTTACCCAATAAATCTAATAAGTGATCACATTGTGTTACCTGTACCTCTCTATTTGTCTCTTCCTGTTCATTCCTATTATACTTTCCCAGAGAATTAGTTACCTAGGGTCCCTAGCATCGAGGGAGCTACTGATATTTTTCTTATACAGAAATCTGTATAAGGTTGTGGTTCATTTTCAGACAGTTTTTGCTGGTTAGTGTCTCCTTTGTCTTTCTCATCCATCTGTGTGGTTTCTGGCTTTGGAATAAGCAGCCTTACTTTTTCTTACTTATGCCCTCAACACCCTACAAATATCCTCCAGCACAAGTATTTAACCTGTAAGCTACTGTTACTTCAGCACGCCTCCACCTCTTTTCTTCTCTTTCTTTCTCTTTTACATATTCAGGGTTGGTGAAAGATCTTATGACCTTGTCCTTTTCCTGTGCAGCCCCTCTCTACTTAGCTCAGAAGACACTGTCTCTGTACGTTATTCTACAGTGTTATTACAGTTGTTTCTCAGACCCAGCTCTGATTGCATGGGGCCTTGCTTTAGGACTTTTAATGGTTCCCTTCTGTCTCCCAGTCTAAAGTGAGACACTTTGGCGTGGGACTGAGGTTCTTTATCATCTGGCCACCAACTACCTTTCCAGCCTCATCTTTTGCCACATATGCTACTTTCTGTCCACAATGAAGTACTTGTAATTTTTTTCATTTAGTAAGATCTACTGAGTACCTACTGTGAGCTGGGCACTGTTCTAAGCACTGGAAACATAGCTTGAAAACAGGCATGGTTTATATCCTAATTCCTTTGTGCCCTTTTGCATTTCTTACCCATTTCCCTCTTTGGAATACTATTGTGTCCCTTCTCTGCCTGGCAAAATTCTACATAGCCTGTAAGATTTGGCACAGAGGTTACCACCTGTTGTGGATTCTTCTTCCTTTCCTCACCTCCAGCAAAATTAGTTACCTCATGTTCAGGACTTAGAAAGCACTGTTCTTGTCATTATTCTAGACCTTGTTACATTTATAATTTGGTTTGTGTCATACCTTTCCTGCTAAATTGTCAGCCATTTGAAGGCCAGGACTGAGTCTCACGGGAGTCCCTAGTATGGAATGGGCATTTAGTTAGTGGTTAGTGGGTTGAAATGTCTTTTACTTTAGTCATTTCTCCAGTCCCCACAATCACTACTGGACTAGACCTTTCTATCTTCAAGCTTAGATTATAGTAGCACTCTATTGACTAATATCTCCTGTTCTTCCTTCCCAGACTCACTCATCAAATATTTGCGTTTCTTCTGTGTGTCAGGGACTATGTTAGGCACTGGGAATATAAAGATCGATAAGAAACAATCCCTCCCTATAAAAAACTCACAGCCTAGTGAGAAAAATTGACAAGTAAATAATGCATTGTAATATACCATATATCATAAGTGCTGTGACAAACATCATTACAAGATCTGGGGGAGGCACACCTAGGATAGCTCACCAAAAGCTTCCCAGAAGAGCTGATGTATATACTGAAATCTATCCTGTGACCTGGTTTTAGTCTCTCACTCTTAGAAATGTCATATCTTTTAGGGATTCTTTACCTATTTAAGTATTTAGATCTCAAAAAAGGTTTAGTTTTATATTGCTTTTAAAAATAAGGGAGATTTAAATGTGAGTGAGAACCAGTAGAGGTGGAGAAACTGAAGAGACTGGAGGAAAGAGGAATAATTGGTACAGGAAGTACATCTCTTCTGTTGTATCTGCATCCACCTTCTCTCGACAACATATACTGGAGCTTTCTGTTTTCTTTCTGCATTAGAAACAAAGGTTATATGCTGCTAAAGATAGTGGAGGAGGTAGTGGGACAGGGACCTTGAGCTAAGTGGAGGAGGTATGAAATAGCTAACTTGGGAAGTGGAAGGAATGCTGTCTGGGGGAACAAAAGGGTTGTTACCATCATGAATTAATGTTGAGGGTCTAGTTGAATTTAAAGGATGTAAATTATAGTATTAGTCTTAGTGCTCTGATTTTTCTGCAGCAGTGTTCTTGCCATATCACCCCTTCATACTGAGCGGTTTCTGACAAAACTATGGGTACTTAACATGCTCAGCTCATCAGTGAAGAACAAGAGCCCCCAGGCACACTGGTGAGGTTTCTGCCTTAGTAAGCTAAGCTAAGTAAGAAGTATTACCTACAACTTTGACTTCTGAAAGTATCCAGGTACTTCTGTGTCTCTAGAACCTTGACTGTACTGAATGGCACAAACAGAATAGTTCAGATCTAACAATAGATTAATATTTCTAGAAGACTGCACCTAGAGTAGTTTTTAAAGAACCAGGATAACACAGAAATCATTAAACTACCACCCAGATTTTAGAGATCAGGAAAAACAGAGCTCCAAGAAAGGACTTTTCCAAGGTCACATGGCTCTTTTTGTTTCATTGCTGGATCTCTAACCCAGGTCTCACAATTCCTACTGTCAGTTACTGGTGTGAAAATCCAGTGACTTTCTATTGACCATAATAGTTCTCAAACTGTTTCTGTGGAACCACTGGTATTTTCATAATCAGGTGCAGACTTTCCTACCACTAGTAGTGAATATGATAATTACTTCAGAATTGGCAGAAAAAATGGCTAATGGAAAATTAGGAACTTGTTTTGCTGTTTGCTACCACTGGTTGGCTGTAGACAGTTAGCAAATAACAAAACAGATATTGAGAAACCATGAATTGCTTTCTCCAGGATAAGTTTAACAGCTTGCATTTCTTTTAAAAATTCATATAGTTACTGTTGTGATTTTTATATTAATTCATTTTGGTAGTCATATTTTTTGTTAAATATTCAGAAACATTTAATAAAAACCCAAGACATGGTGGGCAGTTATGCTCCGTTCTGGGGCTATGAAGAATAGATTCCATCCCTTCCCACAAATAGCTTATAGTTTAAATTAGAAATGGGAACAAAGGGAGTTGACAGTGATCAGTTCTTCTTGGGCAAGAAAGGCAGGAAAGACTTCATAAAAGAGGTGACATATGAGCTATTTTAAAAGATCTGTAGGGTTCTCTACACATAAAAAGATAAGACTGAAATAAGGAAGTGTTCATTAGGCAAATGGAGAGGCCATTCTAATTAGGGAGAACTTTGTGAAGAAAGCAGCAAAAAGGTATGAAAAGGCCTGCATGTCAAAGTACTAGCAGTAAGTAGTTTGGTATGACTAGAAGATGGTGTGTGAATGGGATCATAATGAGAGATTGAGCCAGAGAGGCATTGGGACCAATTCAAGAATGGCTTTCCTTGTTATATAATAGGAAATTTGGACTTTATTCTGTAGACGGTGGGGGAACCGTTAATATTTTTTTAAGCAAGAAAGCAATGGAATGACTGGTTCTGTGGATTTTTTGTTTTTAGTGTAGATAAAGTGTAGAGAAAACTCTACACTTTATTAAAAAAGGATAGATTGGAGTGTTGTCAGTCTTAATGCAGGGAAACTAGTTGGGGGATTAATGTAATAATCCAGGCAGGAATTGAGGGCCTGAAGTAAATAAAGCTATAATAATAGAGATGGACATGAAGAAGTCCATCTCTAAAGAAACTTGGTGATGGATTGAATTGAGAAGAAGGAATTGAGATTGACCTCCTGGTTCATGGCTTGTGTGAGTAGGTAGATGGGTAAGATTCACCATGATGAGGAATAAAGAATTGGTTTAGGAAGGACAGTGGTGAGTTTCGTATGGATACATTGCTTTAAGAACCTGTTGGACATCCAGTAGGTTATTGGATATATGGGGTTGTAGATACAGTTTTGGGAGCCATCAGTATACAATTAATAGTTAAAATCATTGGAATGATAAGGTTGCCCAGAGAGCGCATCTACGGCAGGAATTCTTAACCTGCAATCCATATATCCTGAGATTACCCAAAATGTTACATGTGTGACTATTGTTATGGAAAGGTCCCTAGCTTTTATCAGATTCTTAAAAGGCAGAAACACTGGTTTAGTGTGAAAATGGGCCAAGGACAGAGTCCTGAGTATCTGCATTGTTTAAGTGATGGACAGGAGAAGGAGTCTCAGTGAGGAAAGCAGAGAAAGAATAAGAATGAAGAGAGAATCATGATATTGAAGTCTAAGGAATGGGGTCAGGCGCTGCTATGGAGACGTCAACGAAGATGAGGACTGAAGAGATCATTGGTTTGACAGAAGATTAGTAAAATTGTTCCTAATTAACAAGATGCAGTTAATTTAACTGTGTTTGCATTTAATGAAAATCCCTACAGAAGCACCATGGTTTCCAGGAAATGTAACAACCATTGACCTACAATAAAGTTCTAATACCTCAGCCAAGTGTTCAAGGTTGTTTGAAATTTGCTCTTGCCTTACCATTACAGTTTTATTTCACTTCAGCATTCTGACCTTTAAAGCTAGACAAATCCATCTCTTCACTGTTTTCTAGATACTTCATGTAAATCTTAGCTCCAAGCTTCTGCTCATGTTTTTCATCCTGCCTACCACGTTTACTACCCAACAAATTCTATCAGTCTTTCACAGAGTAGTTTGTTCTGCTTCCTCTGCTCCCTTTTCTGATTGTCTGACCAATATTGACTTCTCTAAATATTCTAATGGTATTGATTGTTTTATTTGTTTTGGCATTTAAAATTATATTGCATTGCTACTTATTACGCATATTATTGCCTTTTCCCAATGATGTTTCACTCCTGAACACTTGTGGTATCTTATATTTCATCACACCCCTTAGTAACTGAACTTTCGTCTGCTTATTATACATACTAAAATATTTGAAAGAATTTAACTTAAGCCATAGTGGGGAATGTCTAAAAGGAAAAATTCATATGCTGCATTCCAAATTACATAGGAGTGATTTATGGATCGTTTTTACCATTGTACTCCATTTCTATAGGTAATCAAGAGTTGATTACATATCAGAATAACAGTGCATATGAGCTTATGAACTTTTTGGCTTTTTATATGGAATTTTAGGTTATTGAATTAGTTTGTTTCTTAAATCAGTGATTTTTCAGTGTAAAAATTATCTTATTTTTCAAAATAGAAACATCTTTTTTGGATTTTAAAAGTAATATATGTTTATAAAATTTTTTTAAAAGTCTACAAAGAAGTGAAGGATTACTAATTTCTACACTATTTTGCCAATGGCAGTCATGTTTTATAAGCATATTTACTGTCCATAAATTAAGTAGGTACCACTGCAATTAACATGCAAGTGACTCATCCAAGATTTAATAATACAATAAAGTATTTTGGAAGTAAACTTCAGTGGCAGATGTTAGTTTTGCTGGATGATAATTTAATCATTTTACTTAAAGCCAATATTTCTATTCATTGTTTGCTGGAAACATTTTGGTATAACGCAGAGCTATGATAGGAAAAACTGTCAGAAAAAAACAGGACTAGGGTTGCATTGCTTTATTCTGACATCAGAAAAATTAAAAACTTTTAGAATTAAGGGGAGTAGATATGTTATATACTACCAATTGGATCTCATATTTGCTTCTGTGTGAACAGATATCTGCTAACAACAGTCTCCAATTGTAGTAGTAAACTGACAAGAGGGAGAAATCCTTAGACCTTAGTGAGGCTCAGTTTGACAGATACTTAAATGTATGTCTAGGCTTTTTTTTTTTTCTGGAACATAATATATATATTTTCATGGAAGTATAATTTTTGTGCATATTCTTACATCATAATTTAATCACATTTTTAACAGGAAAAAAAATTTTTTTGACCAGTTTTCAAAGAGAAGCAAAGTTCTTTTAATTCACAAGAATTACTGCTTGTTGAGTAATATGTAATAAAACATTAAGATGCAGATAATGGAGATAAATAGACTCACTCATGCATGCGTGACTTGTCACTGCACAGCTGCCTCACAGTGATCCTCAGTCCAATTTATGCCTCAGCAATGTGTCAAATACCACATGGCTTAGACCTTTGAAGTCATTTGTCATTAATAAATTATGAATATTAAAACAGCTATTATGGGCATCCTTTATAATAAAAACTATTAAAATTTTTAGGGGAAAACAAATGTATCCCAGTTTTTTCAGTATCTGTAAATTAAAATGGTAAAAAACTGTCAAGTGAAGTTTAATTACTTTCATATTTCAGAAGCATTTTATGATCTTATTTTACCCCAGGGCATGTGGATATATGTTAGTTTTTCAGAGGACCAAAAAAATTGAGAGACTTCACTTCAGAATGTGTTAATTATACATACTTCACTGCCTTTTTAAAGAGAAACTTAATGAACATGGCATTGCCTGACTTTAAGGAAAGAAAACATAGTTAAGTCACTGGCGTGGAAAGGCAAGATTCCAGGTCCCATGGTAGCCAACAAAAGTCTGAAGGATAAGTCAAAATATTTGATCTTCCGTGGCTTGAGTGCCTGCTCCCTAGTCCACTCATGGGTGAGTCTAAATGAGTCAGCATTCTCCAGAATAGTGCTGTCCAATAGAAATATAACGTGAACTGCAAATGTCATTTTAAATTTTCTGGTAACCACATTAAACAACATAAAAAGAAACAGTTGCTCCCTAGTCCACTCATGGGTGAGTCTAAATGAGTCAGCATTCTCCAGAATAGTGCTGTCCAATAGAAATATAACATGAACTGCAAATGTCATTTTAAATTTTCTGGTAACCACATTAAACAACATAAAAAGAAACAGCTAAAATTGCTTTCAATAACGTATTTAATCCAATATATCCAAAATATTATTTCAACATGTAATCGATATTTTTAGAAAGTTAGAGATGTTTTATGTTCTGTTTTTGTACTAAGTCTTTGAAATTCAGTTTGTATTATACTTAATAAAGCAGATCTCAATTTAAACTAGCCACATTTCAGGTTCTCAGTAGCTTCATGTGACTAGTCATGACTGTATTGGACAGTCATGTATGTCTAGAACATCGAGGGTGATGTGCACCCATTACATTGACAATGGGACAGTGTTAAATTATAGACCTTAGCGAATGCCTACATGTAGGTATGTTGGCCAAGTTAAGCCACTAACCTAGGTCATAACTAGTTAGCTTTGGGACCATCTATTTCCATGATCAAGATAAATACTTTTTTGTTTAATCTAATCACTATTTAGTAAAATATTCCTAAGTTTCAGTACCTTTATCTTTCTCCAGTTAAGACTCTTAGCCTATTGTTGAACATGTTATGCCACATCTAAATTCTACATTTTATGTAATACAAAGAAGGAGTTTTATTTGTATGATTTGTACTTCATCTGTTAGGAACATGTGACTCTTTACATATTCCGAATTGTTGCTAAGAAAAATGATAATTGATACCTTTCTCTTTAAGATATTTAATTATTTTAAATAATATAATCTGATTTGCATTTTCTTTTGTATTTTAAGGATATGGAATATTATCTTGTTAAATGGAAAGGATGGCCAGATTCTACAAATACTTGGGAACCTTTGCAAAATCTCAAGTGCCCATTATTGCTTCAGCAATTCTCTAATGACAAGCATAATTATTTATCTCAGGTAAAGAGAGGCAAAGCAGTAACTCCAAAAAATAATAACAAAGCTTTGAAACCTGCCCTTGCTGAGTACATTGTAAACTGAGTACATTGTAAAGAAAGAACAAAGCTTTGAAACCTGCCCTTGCTGAGTACATTGTAAAGAAAGCTAAACAAAGGATAGCTCTACAGAGATGGCAAGATGAACTCAACAGAAGAAAGAATCATAAAGGAATGATATTTGTTGAAAATACTGTTGACTTAGAGGGCCCACCTTCAGACTTCTTCTACATTAATGAATACAGACCAGCTCCTGGAATCAGCTTAGTAAATGAAGCTACCTTTGGTTGTTCCTGCACAGATTGCTTCTTTGAGAAATGTTGTCCTGCTGAAGCTGGAGTTCTTTTGGCTTATAATAAAAACCAACAAATTAAAATCCCACCTGGTACCCCCATCTATGAATGCAACTCAAGGTGTCAGTGTGGACCTGATTGTCCCAATAGGATTGTACAAAAAGGTACACAATATTCACTTTGCATCTTTCGAACTAGCAATGGCTGTGGCTGGGGTGTAAAAACCCTTGTGAAGATTAAAAGAATGAGTTTTGTCATGGAATATGTTGGAGAGGTATGTGCAACTTACCACATAGCAAGTAATGTGCATGTAAGGTTTAGACTTTTGAAAAGTTACCTTTTTACTTCAGTCACATAAATATTTGGTGCATTTTAGTATTATCATTTGGAAATATGTAGAAATTCATTTTCAGATTTAGGAGAAGAGTTCACTGGCATAGTTAGGAATATAAACTTTTATATAAACAACAAATATATATAATAACAAATTAAATTGATATAGTCAACTTTCAACACACTCATAGTCATGAGCCTAGAATTTGTAAATTTCAAAATATGACAACTATTTTTTACATAAAAGTCCTAATATGAAAATCAGATCTAAACATGCTGACTTTCAAATTTCAGGTTATGATTTACTTCATCCATTTTGCCAAAAATGGTTAAGTGTAGTTGGCAAAACTCTTTTGTATGAACATGAAAGACATTACAGAGAGATCAAAATCACACAGGTCACAGAGTAAACAAGAGCCAGGATTCAAAACTACAAAATCAGTGCTCTTCAGCACTGTACCACACTGCCTCAAACTGAATGGTGGCTTAAGCTGGAAAGATAAGAGTGTGGCTGCATACTGGGCCTTGTCAAATCTGACCGGTTTTTGCTTTCTAAGTTATA
Organism: Galeopterus variegatus; assembly: GCF_000696425.1. NCBI lineage: Eukaryota > Metazoa > Chordata > Mammalia > Dermoptera > Cynocephalidae > Galeopterus > Galeopterus variegatus. The sequence goes on from NW_007730426.1 coordinate 150,430, forward strand.
AATTAGTATTCTTAATTTTTAATTCATGTTTGAAAGAACTTAGAATACATTTGGAATCTTAACTCCAGAATCTTACAACCTACAAAAA
>NW_007730426.1:150805-161967 GCF_000696425.1 Galeopterus variegatus
TTTTTGGGATTATCTATAATTGTCTATATTCTTCTAGAATTCTGAAATTAAATGAGATTCCTGTATTGATCTTTATACTTATAGGCAGTAGCATATTATTATAAATCACTCTTTGGAATACTAGATCATATACAAATTGTTGTGTTTTTTGGCTTAATGCAGCAGCCAAATTTGGTTGATAGCATGAATCACTTTAGATATTTTTGGTTTTTTGAGCTAGCATGTGATAAAGTTGTGTTCTTAAGGGCAGACTGTAGATAATGGTTCTGAACTATGGAATTTCATGAAAATAATCTGTTCTACAAAACAAAACTTTCCATACAGTTGACTTCAAATATAACATATCTTCTTCCATGCATTTAGTAAGTTGCCATTTATAACTGCACACAGATTCATTATGGGAAAAGTGTGTCTTTGGAGCATATTTACAGCATATATACTTGTAAATTTAGTCCTTTACCTTCAGTTATGTCCTATAGAGAGCTATAGTTGTACAGCTTTTTGAACATCCTAATTATAATGAAAGTAGTGCAGTGATGCAACTTGTTAATTGTCTCAAATTCTATTTAAGTAATTGTAATTCTTTTTTTCTTCCCTTCATTTCTCCATCTCTTTCCATCAAGCTTCTAGTTTGTGTGAATGTGTGAATGACACTTGAATTTCATACTTTTTAAACATTTGTAGGCATTTATATAAATAGATTTATGGATAAGTGTTTCTTTGGTTCAGCAATAGTTACATAATATACTGCATTTCTGTTTAGGTAATCACAAGTGAAGAAGCTGAAAGACGAGGGCAGTTATATGACAACAAAGGCATCACATATCTCTTTGATCTGGATTATGAATCTGATGAATTCACAGTGGATGCAGCTCGATTTGGAAATGTGTCTCATTTTGTGAATCACAGTGTAAGAAAAAAATACTTAAACTGTAGACAAGACTAGTAATACAACTTAGTACTGTTTTTAATGAGTTTCTATAGTTGAAGGACAGTTATCTTTAAACTACATACCTTTTTAACATTTCTGAAGTATTTTAATATGAGGGACTTTTCTGTTAAGTGATAGTATTGCTTTATTAGGCAAATAAACATTGAGGTGCCTGCAAAACACCATGCATTTTGCAAGGGTCTTTACATATGCTACTTTATTTAACCAATAACAACTTTTCAATAACCTTATAGGATAGGTATTATCTTCATATCAGAGGAGGAAATTCATGAGAGGCATTAATATACATAAAACTATACAGGTGTCTTACAGAAGTTAACTAAATTTTAGAATGTATAACTAAAGATAAATGTATTTTCTCAAAATGTAAATGTTAACTTTTTTTTTTAAGGATTTGTAGAATATTGAAATATTTAGGGCTGTNAAATGTAAATGTTAACTTTTTTTTTTAAGGATTTGTAGAATATTGAAATATTTAGGGCTGTTTTTCTAAGTTATAAATTAGTATTCTTAATTTTTAATTCACGTTTGAAAGAACTTAGAATACATTTGGAATCTTAACTCCAGAATCTTACAACCTACAAAAACTATTTCCAAAAATAAGGGAAGTTAATTTTAGGCACCTCCTAAGTGTCAGGTGGAAACATAACATTAGGCTTGTGAGTTGACATTATCTCCATTTTATAGATAATATTTTATAAATAATAAGAAAAATATGTCTCAGACAGTAAGTTATATAGCTGATCATACAAGGAAGTAGACCATGTTAAACTTCTTATGGATTTCATACTAAGAAACTAGTGTATGATTAGCAGTTAAATATCAGAGACCTTCTGACTCCCTTATTAGTTTTCTGATTTACTTAAACTTTTACGATGAAGAATTTTTTTCTTAACGATAAATTTGAGATACTCCTGAAATATATTCTAAGGACAATTAAACTTATTTAATAGTATGATTCTCTAGATCTCTCTTCTTGCATATTCCATAATTTAGTGGAGAGTTCTCAAAATATTAAGCACTTCTGAGCAAGAATTTTAGCAATGAAACTCCATGCAATATGCAATTTGAGTTCTGTGGTGCTGATTTGATTTTTAAATAATTATTCTACTTTTTTAAAAGTATATGCCTTACTGAAATAGTCATAGGTAAAATAATAATGTCATCTGGAATTTGCATTAAAATTTCCAGAAAAAAAAGTTGGGACTAGATGAATAAAATTGGCAAACGTGTTGATAATTGTTGAAGGTACATGGTAGATATGTGCAGATTTACTATATTGTTTTCTCTGCTTTTATGTATGTCAGAAATTTTTTATAAGTGAAAACAGTATTTTTAAATGTGCATGCTTCAAAGACCTCTAAACGATAAGTAACTTAATTTCCACTGGTATTTAAAAAACGAATACTCTGGGAAATTAGAGATTTTATATGGCATGTAGAAGAGCTCGTTCACATCACTTTTACTTAAATGGGTTCTAATGTTCCTTTTTAGTGTGACCCAAATCTTCAGGTATTCAATGTTTTCATTGATAACCTCGATACTCGTCTTCCCAGAATAGCGTTATTTTCCACAAGAACCATAAATCCTGGAGAAGAGCTGACTTTTGATTATCAAATGAAAGGTATGGTTTTCAAGTATAGTTTCATTGGTGTTTGTTTTAATATGAAGAATCAAATCAGAGTAGGAAAAGATGTTAGATCATCTGAACCAAACTAATATTAAAGATGAAAAAATTGAGGTTATAAGTTTGTCGTCTTAAGATCCAAAGCTAATTTGACAGCTAAAGCTAGAACCCAGGTCTGCCTGACCTTGGGCTGGAGGAATGGTCTTTCTTCTTTCTACATCACGTTACCTCCTGACTTTTTTCAGAATTTCCATTCTGGAAGCTGATTTATTATAATATCTTTTCTCAGTACTATACTACTTGCATTAAAAAAAATTGTAAGCCTACTTTTCTGAATCTTTACTAAGATGTATATATTTAAGAGATTGAAAATATGATTTAAGGGCCGGCCCGTGGCTCACTTGGGAGAGTGTGGTGCTGACAACACCAAGGCCACGGGTTCGGATCCCTATATAAGGATGGCCGGTTGGCTCACTTGGAAGAGCGTGGTGCTGACAACACCAACTCAAGGGTTTAAGATCCCCTTACCGGACATCTTTTAAAAAAAAAGAAAAAAAGAAAAAGAAAAGTCACATGTGAAATTATTCCATTTCTACCTGAATATGGCTTTTAAAAANTTCATTGGTGTTTGTTTTAATATGAAGAATCAAATCAGAGTAGGAAAAGATGTTAGATCATCTGAACCAAACTAATATTAAAGATGAAAAAATTGAGGTTATAAGTTTGTCGTCTTAAGATCCAAAGCTAATTTGACAGCTAAAGCTAGAACCCAGGTCTGCCTGACCTTGGGCTGGAGGAATGGTCTTTCTTCTTTCTACATCACGTTACCTCCTGACTTTTTTCAGAATTTCCATTCTGGAAGCTGATTTATTATAATATCTTTTCTCAGTACTATACTACTTGCATTAAAAAAAATTGTAAGCCTACTTTTCTGAATCTTTACTAAGATGTATATATTTAAGAGATTGAAAATATGATTTAAGGGCCGGCCCGTGGCTCACTTGGGAGAGTGTGGGGCTGACAACACCAAGGCCACGGGGTCGGATCCCTATATAAGGATGGCCGGTTGGCTCACTTGGAAGAGCGTGGTGCTGACAACACCAGCTCAAGGGTTTAAGATCCCCTTACCGGACATCTTTTAAAAAAAAAGAAAGAGGATCCCTATATAAGGATGGCCGGTTGGCTCACTTGGAAGAGCGTGGTGCTGACAACACCAACTCAAGGGTTTAAGATCCCCTTACCGGACATCTTTTAAAAAAAAAGAAAGAAAGAAAAAGAAAAGTCACATGTGAAATTATTCCATTTCTACCTGAATATGGCTTTTAAAAAGAACATTTAATTGTTTGCTTTATTGTGACAATAGAAAAGTTTTCATTCCTTTGTTTTTCAAAGAATGATGCCCTTTATATGTTGTTATTGCTCTGCCTCATTTTATGTGCTCTTATGTAATGAATGAAGTGAATTTGGATTTTCCTAGTAAGTTTCATCATTTCAGAAATCCATTCTCACAAATATATAAGCTTTACCTATTATTAGCCCACACTGTCCTTTCAAGACAATACATAATGCTTTGTCTCAGAATATTCACATTTATTTATAAATACAAAGGGAACTTACATTTCCTTGGGAGATAATATTATCGGTCTTGAATATGTAAGCACCCTTGCTAGCTACTTTAAGACTAAAAGAAAATTTGAAATTCATTCTAAATTGTCTTAACTCTTTCTCCTGTATTTCTTTTCTATGTATTCAGGTTCTGGAGATATATCTTCAGATTCTATTGACCATAGCCCAAACAAAAAGAGGGTGAGAACTGTATGCAAATGTGGAGCTGTGACTTGCAGAGGTTACCTCAACTGAATTTTTGGAAAATAGAGCTGATGATAATTGTAGTTTTGGTTTTTCTAATTGTTAAAATTTTTTAAAAAATAAGTATTTGGGACTAATTTTTGTATTATCAAGAGTATACCTAAGTTAATTTCCAGTTCATGCTTCAAGACATTTGCCAAATGCATTACTGATGCTTCCGAAGAGGGACACAGGGTCACGTAGACTGATGTGAGTATGTGTATTTAGTGGTCAGACACCAAACATGGAAGGTGAACTAATTGTCTATCAGCATATGCATACTTAAGAAATCTATGTGAGTAGAGAAATGCCTCCTTCAGTGTTTGAAAAGTGTTAAGCTGGTAACGTAACAGTTGCTGGAATCAAACATTCAACTTGCCATACACCTTGAATTTGGAGAAATCAATTTGGGCAAATATACAAGTTCTATTTTTGTTACTATATTGTTATTTTTGTTTAATACTCACTGTACTTGTGTTTGAGACAAATCGGTGATACTGAATTTTATACTCTATTTTCTACTTTTTCATTAAAACTTTGGCATTAATGTAGATATTTAAGGCATAAAATTAAATGTGAAAAATTTAATTTCAGCTTGATTTCATATTTCGAAGCAGTCTAGACCATAATGAGGGGGTGTATTGTCTGAACTTGTAATTCTTAAAGATTTTTAATCCTGTAGAAGAAAAATCTCTAAAAAGCTCTCTCTGAAAGCCCAGAATGGCTGGCCCTTACGCTTCTTTGAAATGACAGGACAGTGGAACTATGAGGGTTTTTTTGACAGACAGGGGAAATAGGGCACCTCTTAGTAACATGAATTAGGAGATCCATGTTGAGTACCTCTCGTCTAAACTGTAAAACAAGATATCTGGAGAGCAGCTGTACCTGATGATAATGTAATGTACATAAACATTTCATTCTCTCAATTTCAGGCAGTTTTAACATTTCTTTTCCACCAAATTTATTATTTTTATATTTCTTGCAGCCTCTTAAAAAGTAATCTATATTTTGAACTGATACTTGTTTTATATGTGAATTTTTTAGACATGATAAAGCTAAACTTGGCCAAAATACGTGACTGAGTTATGAGACCTTTTATTAGTTGACCTGTGAAGACTGAAATGGAATATATTCTTTTTTTGTTGTTTTTTCATTTCATTTTTTTTTCCTGCATAGTATAAAACTCAGTCAGGAAAAACTGCATTTTCATCTGTTTCTGATTCTAGGATTTCTGATTGTGTCCAACAAGAAGATAAATGCAGCAAATAAATCCAGCTTTCAGTATTCCTAAATAAATTCTACCTAAGCTCATTGCTCTAGGCCTTAATGGCCTAAAATAAGCTTGGGTAAAATTGAACTGACTTCAAGAATGCAGCACTTCAAGTATCTTCTTAATCCTTAACCTCTTTTGGGAGCAAGTATACTTTATTATTCATTATATTGCCATCACGTGACTTTTCTCTTTCATAATATAGGATAAATTGTTTTCATGTTTGGAGTCTCAGAGTATATCTGCTAATCAAAATTTGCAGAATGTGTCAAGGGAAAAATTCACTTTAATAGCATTTCCTGTGTTTTCTTTATGAAAAATTAGTCACATAGGGTCAGTGGTGAGAAAGGATTGCAAGGTTTACAGGATGCCCTAGAGACCAAGCTTACCTGGAACTATAATTCACATGGTTTAAAGATGTAATTTTTAAAAATAAGTGTTTTACTGTCTATTTGAACTTATCTACTTTTTATGTTAAAAAATCTCAAACTGGAGGGCAAAGGAAAGAAGACTGTTTTCAGTAAACTTGTACTTTTGTCCTTATTAATAGAAATTTAATGGGCTTTTGAGATCTTAAATACTTATGTTACCTTTGTTATTAAAAGCTGAACTTAAGCAGTAAAATAATATAAACTATTTAAATGAAGCTGTTAGGGACTTTAGCTATTTTAAGTCAATAGCTTCTTCAAATTAGTTTCCTGAAGATGTCAGAATTTGTTCTCTCAGTATCAAGCAAGTATTCAAGAGCAATAGACCAAGTTTAAAATGTAAATCTACTGTACAGATATTAATACTGTTGTTTTTAGTATCTACCTAAGAGGACTATGATACACAATTCATAATCTCAGGGTTTTCCACCATATATGCAAAATCTAGACTGCACTTATTTCTCTTTAAGTTTCTCCTCAGCAAAATAAATTTAGTTTGGCATTTGCTGTTTTATTTACCATGGCTTAGCTTTGTTTCAGAATATTTTAGTCCTTTTCAGTGAGGCTAGAAAAAGGGCAGAAAAATATTGATGTATTCCTGACTGCGTGCTGACAAGATTAACCAAAGGTTTATATACAGTTCCTTTAAATGTTACTCTCTTTTTAAGAGAGCTTGTTATCATGGTTCATATATTTGAATATTAAAAGTACAATTGTACATTTAGTTAGCATGATGTGGAGGGATATTTCTGAAGTTTTCTGAGCATTACTGGTCACTGGGTACTTAAACACACAGTGCTAAATACTCCCAGGAAAGTCAAAGGAATTTTGGAATTCAGAGCTAATATTCATTGAGCAAGTCATAGGGCCTTTATTCATAAGGTTGGTGCTGTTTTCCCTATATTACACCTAAAGTAAAAGGCTTAGACTAGTTAAGTAATTAATGTTAGCATTATTACCCAGCTAATAGACCATAAATTATTCTTGACTATTTTAAAGGATTTAATCTTCAACTTCAGGCAGATGTCCAAAAAAACAAATCAATTTTTAGTATTTAAACATGTAAGTCCTGGGACTCCTCTTTAAGGTAAATGTGATTAGCCACTTGGTTTCTTCTGTGATATATCCTGGCATTTTGAAACTTCACTTTTCCTTTTATAATTTATGGTTCTTGAAGTAAAAATCAAGTAGCCACTACAATTTGTTCTGCCCATTTTCATGTTTTTCTTGAAAGGCATCATAGCATAGTGGTTATAACCAGGAACTCTAAAGCCAAATTGCCTGTGTTTGAATCTGGTTTTGCCCCTTATTGGCTATGGGAACTAATCTCTGTGCCTTGCTCTCCTCATCTGTACATGGGGATAATAAATGTATCTACCTCAAAGGGTGGCTATGAAGATTCAAAGAGTTAATATACAGTGTGTAAAAAATTTACAGCATTATCACAGAGTAAGCACCATATATTAGTATTATTACTCTGTACTGTAAACCTGTGCTTTATAATCTCTGGTGATCACTACAAGTTTGTTAATCAGTGTCTGTTCTAGTGCTCTTATCCCTTAAATTGATTCAGCCAGCGTTTATAATTCCAGACTCACACATAAAACAATGAAAATGTGGCAATATGTAATATTAATTTGATGGTGTGATTATAAATGCTAGGAATATATTCAGAGGAATGTTTACAAGCATCTTCTGTAATACCCACCTTGGGCCATAATGTGTACTATTAAAACTAAGTCTTAATTGTCAGTGAATATATACAAATGTACGTAGTTACATATACACTGACCCTGAGTCGTTAGCTTAATTAGTCTGGTGGGCCCAATACTTCTTTTTGGTCTAATTACCATGTGGTATGGTGATAATGCATATCATTGTTAGTTTAATTGATCTACAAAGTGTGTTTTAGAGACTCCACTTAAACTTGTTTTAAGGGATATCTCTGCTTTTGCTCCCTTAATCTATGAAATGTCAGCATACCAAAGTGTTTGTAAGTATTTAATAAAACTTTGTTAAATCCTCATATTTAACACAAAAGCATAACTTATTGATGGATTTTATGGGAACTGAATGACTCACAGAATACACACATGCTTTAGCCATTTAATTCTTAATTATTTTCTTTCATGTCCTAATTAGTTTTAACTGTACCACTGTACTCGCACCAAGGTTCTTAAGTGATATAGCATCTTTCGAGATAAGTTGCTGATTTTTCCTGTAACCATCAGTTTATTGTAATAGATCAAGTTTATGCTTTCAATTTAAATGAAGTGTTTTTATGACCCAGGTGTTTTTATGCCACTTGAAGAGATGTATTCAGCTGCTATTGGGTAGAATATAAATGTCAGTTAGATCCAGTTGGCTGATGATGATGTTCAGCTCTTCTATGTGCTTGCTGATTTTCTGTATGGATATACTAGTTCTATTATTGGGAGCGGGAAATTAAAGCCCCTAACTATAATTGTGCATTAGTTTGTCTCTCTCCGGGTAGAATATAAATGTCAGTTAGATCCAGTTGGCTGATGATGATGTTCAGCTCTTCTATGTTCTTGCTGATTTTCTGTATGGATATACTAGTTCTATTATTGGGAGCGGGAAATTAAAGCCCCTAACTATAATTGTGCATTAGTTTGTCTCTCTCTTTTCAATTATTTTTGCTTCATGTATTTTGAAGCTGTTGTTAGGTGCATACACATTTAGGATCCTTGTGTCTTCTTGGTGAACTGGACTTTCATCATTAGGAAATTGTTGGATATTAATACGTGGGTACTGGAAAAAGTTTCTCAAATAGAATTAAAAGATAATGCAAACCTTTCTGTGAACTTTTTAAGGTAACTTCGTATAGCTACTCCTGCTTTCTTTTAATTGGTCTTTTTTATATCCTTTTGTTTTTAACCTACTTCTGCATTTGAACTGACTTTCTTGTAGACAGCACATAGGTACGTGGGTTATTCTTCCCCTGAGTCTGTCTTTTCATTGATGTGTTTAGACCATTTACATTTAATGTAATTATTGGTATGTTTACATTTAGTTCTACCATCTTATTTACTTTGTTCCCTCTTTTTTATTCTTCTGTTTCCCTTTTACTGCCTTCTCTTAGGTTATATGAGCATTTTTAAGTATTCCATGTTAAATTATCTATTATGATCTTGACTATTATCTCTTTATATAGGTTTTTTAGTGATACCTCCAGGATGAAATGTTTTAAATTCTTAAATATCTAAGGATGAGCATTTTCTTTTTTCAACTACTATACTCTCACCTGCTGCCAGCTTCTCATATAAATATTGTAAATGTTCTTGTTTAGGTAGCTCAGCTTCTGGAGTTGAGGGAATTTCAAAGTCAGAGGAGCTCTGTGAATCTGCATTTGTGCTAAAATTTAGCAACGTTTTTTCCTCAAGTACATGTTTCCCAGCACTTATAGTAGTTGGTTCTCCAACACTAGGAACTATAGTTACATCTTGATCTCTGTTTTTTGAATCAGAGTAAGTATCCTTTGGGCAAAGGACATTTTGTTCCATCTGAGAGGCAGGAATATACTCTTTGATCTTTGGTCTGTATTCATCTTTGTTCAAGGAGCTAATATCCCTACTGTTTCTCTCTTGGGAAGATAACAAAACAGTATCAGGCTGGCTGTCACAGCCTTGACTTCCTTGTTCTGTTATGTGTGTTGACTGAGAAGAATTCTGGGAGGAGATGTGGGTTGAATCTCCATCTGAGTCACTGAAAAGCTTTGGTGACTGAGATACCCCTGCCTCTGTGGAGGAAGGGAAGTTTTCCAAACCCTCATCTGTGATTTCATCATTTCTTTTAAAAAATACTTCCCACTGTGGTACATCCGTATCAGCCTTTTGCTGGTGAAGTGTTATAGGGCCCAGATCTCCTTGCAGTGAAGCTGGAACTTCTAATTCTTCTTCACTTTCACTATTGGATTCTTCACAGTCTACAAAGTTGGTCAAAAGGGAGCTCTGCATACTCTCTGCTTTGCAGAAGTCTTGGCTTTGTCTCAGCTCTTCAGGCTGGTTTTGTGACACTGTAGTCATTGAAAATACCTCAGAGTGAAGAGTTTCCTGGTATGGAACCTTGTGCCTTAAAGGTACTGGCAGAGGGTCATCAAAGAGATCATCATCTTCCTCCTCTGTGGGACAAACAAAACAGGTTTATAAGAAGCCAATTTGTGCTTTCAGTGAAAGTCCAATTTGTAGCATTTACCTACATTTTTAATTCTTGGAATTACAAAGAATACAGAGGTCTTTCTTCTTCAAAGAGAAATTAAAAGGCCCCTTATTCTTGGGATATTCTGAACAATGTAATTACCATCCTTCAACTTTTTATAATGCCAGACTATCAGTTGAGAATATGGATCAGTGGTTCTTAAACCTGGCTGATCATTAGGATAATATGAAGAGCTTTTTTAAAAACAGTTTTCTACATCTCATTCCAGATCTACTGAATCCCTAAAGAAGGTAGGACCAAATAATTTGATATTTGCTTTACTTTTTAAGTTCTGCACGGATTCTATTCATCAGCCAGGTTTACAAACCAACCAAAAGGGAAACCAACCCAAAGTAAGGTTTGCAAACCCTTGTGCTCTGCAAATAGTACGTGCTCCATGCTGACTTAATAAAAAAGAAACAGTTCATTTGTTCCGAAAGTTTTCCTTCTGTGAACATTTTATTGATACCTACATTGTGCATAAGGCTGTGATAAATACTGGGGGAACACATACAGGTTAAATCAACTTTAACCAAAATACTGAATAAGCCACATTGTCAAGAGCTAGGTCAACAAAATTCATTTTACTGATTTTTACACATGCTGTATCTGCATATTGTAAGACCAGTCCAATTAAATTCTTTTTTTTTTTTTTGTCTTTTTGTCTTTTTCCGTGTCCGGCAACGGATCGCAACCCTCAGTGTTGCCCCCGTACCGGACTGGGGACCGGCAACAGGATCGCAACCCTCGGTGCTGCTCCCGCGCCTCGCTCAGCCAGTGAGCGGGAACCGGTCCGTATGTGGGATCCGAACCCTCGGG
>NW_007730426.1:162871-169260 GCF_000696425.1 Galeopterus variegatus
TTCAGATCCCTATATAGGGATCTGAACCCTTGGCCTTGGTGTTATCAGCATCACATTCTCCCAAGTGAGCCACGGGCCGGCCCTCCAAACTTAATTTTTTTTGTGTGTGTGTGACCGGTAAGGGGATCGTAACCCTTGGCTTGGTGTTACCCGCACTGCGCTCAGCCAGTGAGCGCACCGGCCATCCCCACATAGGATCCGAACCCACGGCCTGGGCGCTCCCAGCGCCGCACTCTCCTGAGTGAGCCACAGGGTCGGCCCCAAACTTAATTCTTAAAGTCACTGTTCTATTGTGATTCATAATTAATCTTACCCTTCATTCCTAAAGGATTTAAGGTGACTAAGATGTCTAGATACTCTCCTGTATTTAGAATCATCCTATTCTCCAGGACATGGCTTTATTTTAAGCCACAGATTATATAATTGTTTTAGTTCTATCAGTAGTATGCTAAAGTTATCTTTTTATGAAATGTTTTTGTATTATCTCCAAGTTGAACAGTTCTATGTTCTGGATTGATGACTATCATTATCATTGTACGTTTCAACTGTACCATCCTTCCTCTGTCAAAATGTTTTCACATCATCTCACCTTTATGTATCTGAAAAACAAGTAAAGTTTCTCCACTCTTGGAATTTACTCAGACCTACCACAATTGTTTCTTTGTTATGACCAAAAAATTTAAACTTTATGAAAACGGAAAGGCATAGAACACTGAGAAAATGTCACAATAAATAGTAAAGTGTTCAAATCCTCAGGAGTATGCAAACTGATTTTTATTATCAGGGGACAATGTCATAAATCATAGATAGATACTTTCCACCACTGCGCATTGTTGATGTCTGTAAAAATTGGTATAATCACACTGGAAAGCAATTTGGCAATATGTATTAAGCACCTTAATTTCTATAATTTAACCAAACAATAATGAGAGATGTGGTATAGACTTACATATAATGATGTTCATCACATTATCTATAAAACTGAAAAGTTCAGAATAACCTAAATGTGTGACAAAAGATTAAATATACCACTGTATAGTCATAATGAAAAGTATGCAGTGATTAAATTGATGTTTTTGAAGAATAACACAAAAATTTTCCAGTGAAATGTTTGAAGTGAAAAAAAAATGTGTGTGTATATATATATATACACATATATATATATATATGTATATATATACATATATATATATATATATGTATATATATATATACACACACATTTTTTTTTCACTTCAAACATTTCACTGGAAAATTTTTGTGTTATTCTTCAAAAACATCAATTTAATCACTGCATACTTTTCATTATGACTATACAGTGGTATATTTAATCTTTTGTCACACATTTAGGTTATTCTGAACTTTTCAGTTTTATAGATAATGTGATGAACATCATTATATGTAAGTCTATACCACATCTCTCATTATTGTTTGGTTAAATTATAGAAATTAAGGTGCTTAATACATATTGCCAAATTGCTTTCCAGTGTGATTATACCAATTTTTACAGACATCAACAATGCGCAGTGGTGGAAAGTATCTATCTATGATTTATGACATCGTCCCCTGATAATAAAAATCAGTTTGCATACTCCTGAGGATTTGAACACTTTACTATTTATTGTGACATTTCCCCCCCCCCCCAAGCATCCTTCTTGCTTGCTGGGCCCTACCCTACAGACTCCAGTCCTCTCCACAACCCAACTAGAAGAGACTTACACAAAATAGCTTTAGGACATCACTCTAGCACTACAGTTACTATTCTCATTGATGGGTGCCTATGCCAATGTTGCTTTTTAAACAGTTTCATCATCACCTTTGAGTTGTGTAAATATTTATATAAATGAATAGAAAAAAACAAAAATACGTTAAAATAACTGAAATAATTTGGGTTTGTGTGGTTATATACACCTTTTAATTTTTAAGTTATCTACAGTGAGTACACTATTATAAGAGGAACAAAAACTAGTTTTATAAAAGTGATCTATGGGGGTAATTATAACAGTAGTAAACTAATTATGTAAAGATAAAACATCCTAGAGCACCAAGAGCTTTTTAAAAGAGGAAGAATTACTTCTGAACTTGCCCCTCAGATTCTTAAAGCAACTGATTTAATACTGCATGTATATTGACACTGACTTGAAATCTTCAGAACATTTTAAGAACTAAAGGATCTTAAAGACTGGTCAACAAACTTGTAGAGATCACCACAGAGATTTTAAAGCACACTCACAGGACAGAATGGTAGTTATAAAGGCAATGAGATATATGGACTAAAATATGATGACACCAGTTTCTTGCAAAATACATATAAAAAAATCTATTAGAGGGATTAATACTGAAGTGCTGCTTAAAGATCTATACCTGTACAAATATAAGAAAAGCTATTAAAATTATTACTATATAGATGGTCCCCAACTTACAACAGTTCAACTTAAGATTTTTCAACTTTATGATGGGTTTTGTGGGGTATTAAATGCATTTAATCCCACCATAAGTTGAGAAGCATCTGTAATACGTAAGTTAGTAAGGAATAAGAAGCTTAAAAAATCTAGAAGGAACAAAATAAAATCAAAACCAACAGAAAAAAAATTGTTTTGAAGTAAGAATAAACAAAATGGAAATGAGGATGAATTCGAAAAAACTTAAACCAGTGGCCTGATCCAAAAATATTCATCATCAAAAACAAAGTGTGAATTGGGTAGAGACACATAAAAGGTACAAAAGAAGAGAAAGGCGGGGAGGGGGAAGGAAGGGAGGTAAAAGGAAAAGACTTCTGCTTCTGGATACGATGTAACAGGGACTAAATTTAACTCCCACCCAAAACAACTAAAAATCAGGGAAACTGTAAGAAACAGTGGCTCTCAAGAAATTGGACATCAGGCAATGAAGGACAGTGACACATGAGAAATGGGAAACAAATGAGGTGATCCCTATGACTGTTCAGCTCACTGGTGACAGATTCCAGTCAGGGATGTGACATCCAGGTAGAGCCTGTCAACAGCCCTGAGTTGAGGAGAGAAATGGGAGTTTGAGGAAGTCACGGTGGCTGGAGTTTACAGAGCAGAGAGCAGAGTGCTGCATGGAGAGGACCCCCTCAAGTGTTCAGTGCACCAAGCAGTGCATACTTGTCAGGAAACTACCTGAAGCCAGGGAAAGAATCACTCAAAAGAATGAGATGAAACAGTGCCCAGAACTCACCCAGTGCCAGGAACACTTCCTGTTCCCAACAGCCAGAGAGGAGGACCTCATAATCCACAAGCATTTGTAAGAGTACTAAGAAGGGGCTTGCCTCCTAGTGGGGAAAGTTAACCTTAGGCTAAATGTTGCTCTGGTCCTGCCTAACAAAGATAAAAAGCAAATCAAAAGGATCAAACTAAACATGTTAAGCACATGCCAAGACTAAAAAATTTCTTCAGAAATTCAAAATCATGCAGGACCTAACAAGGTAAGATTCAGGACATGGCATCCCCCTAAAAAAATTACTAGACATTTAAAGAAGCAGGAAAATACAACCTATAACAAGTAAAAAAAAATCAGAACTAACCTAGAAATGACAAAATACGGGAGTCAATTTTCATGATCTTGGATCAAGCAATGGTTTCTTAGATATGACACCAAAAGCAGAAGCAACAAAAGAAAAGATAGGCAAATTGGACTTAAAATTAAAAGCTTTACACTTCAAAAGTCACCAACAAAAAAGTGAAAAGCTGTAGACAGAAAATATTTGCTAATCATGTCTGATAAAAGCACTTATGCCAGACTTATATAAACAACACTTAACAACTCAATAAGATCAATAATTCAATTAAAATATGTGCAAAAGATTTAAATAGATATTTCACCAAAGAAGTTATATAAATGACCAATAAGCACATAAAGCTCAACATCATTAGTCATTAGAGAAATGCAAATCAAAACCACTGTACACTCACTAGAAAGGCTATAATCAAAAGACAAAATAAAAAGTGTTAGCTATAGTCATTAGAGAAATGCAAATCAAAACCACTGTACACTCACTAGAAAGGCTATAATCAAAATACAGAAAATAAAAAGTGTTAGCTAGTATGTGAAGGAATTGGAATATATATTGCTGGTGGGAATGTAAAATGATGTACTCAGTTTGGAAAACAATTTGGCAGTTTCTTAAAATGTTAAAACAAATTAGCCATATTTTATGGACTGAATGTGTTCCTTCAAAATTTATACATTGAAGCCCTAGCCCCCAGAATGGCTGTTATCTGGAGATGCGGCTCTGTAAGGAAGTAAGGTTAAATGGAGTCATAAGGGTGGGGCCCTGATCTGACTATTGTTCTTATAAGAAGAGACAACAGATACCTCCAGCTCTCTTGTGCATGCTTTCGCCACCACCACCACCCATGTAGACACACCAAGGAAAGGCCATGTGAGCACTTGAGAGAGAAAAGAGAAATTTTAAGCCACTGAGTCTGTGGTGTTTTATTATGGCACCCTGAGCAGACTAAGACACCATATGACCCAGACATTCTACTCCTAGATATCAACCCAAGAGCGATAACATATGTCCACATAAGATTTGTACACAAATTTTCATAGCATTAAAAAAAAATGTAGAAGCAACCCAAATTCAATCAATTGGTGAATAGATCAATAAAATGTGGTATACCCACAAAATAGAATATTGATTGGCAATAAAAAGGACTGAAGTTACCAATATGTTCCACAGCATGAATGAACCTTGAAAACATTAAGCTGAGTGAAAGAAGCCAGGCACAAAAAACCATGTATTATATGATTCCATTTATATGAAATGTTCAGAAAAGGCAGATCTTTAGAGACAGACCATAGGTTAATGGTTGCCTAAGGCTGGGGGTGGTAATGGGGAGTGACTTGAAATGGACACAAAGTTCCTTTTGGGGGTAGTGGAAATGTTCTGAGAGT
This sequence comes from Galeopterus variegatus, assembly GCF_000696425.1. Classification (NCBI taxonomy): domain Eukaryota; kingdom Metazoa; phylum Chordata; class Mammalia; order Dermoptera; family Cynocephalidae; genus Galeopterus; species Galeopterus variegatus. The sequence continues at coordinate 167,792 of NW_007730426.1, forward strand.
GGTGATGGTTGCACAACTCTGTTATATTAACTACAGAGTTGCACAAGGCCACAATTATAATTGGAGACTTCAACAAGCCTCTCTCAATAATTGATAGAACAAGTGAATCAGCAAGGATATAGAAGACTTGAACAACATTATAAACTAATAACCTGACTGACATTTGTAGAACACTTCACCCAAAAGAAGCACTGCACATATTTCTTTCAAGTACACATGAAACATTTACCAAGATGAATCATATTCTGAACCACAAATCTGAGTAAAAGTCATATAAAATATGATATCTGACCATAATAAAATTAAGTTAGATAACAACAGAATGATCTCTGGAAAATCCCTCAAAATTCAGAAACTAATAAATTTGTTTTTGGGTTTTTCTTTTTTTTTTTTGGTGGCTGGCTGGTAGGGCAATCCAAACCCTTGACCTTTGGTGTTATAACACTGTGCTCTAACTAACCGAGCTAACCAGCCAGCCCACAAATTTCTAAATAACCCATGTATCAAATAAAACAACATCAAAAGAAAACCTAGAAAATATTTTGAACTGAATGAAAACAAAAACAAGACATTTTACAGATGCTGCTAAAGAGGGAAATTTATAGCACTAAATGCCCTTATTAGAAAAAAAAGGTCTCAAATCCATGATCTCGGCTTCTACATTAAGAAACTTAAAAATGAGATTTTGAGTTTAAAAACTTAAAAATTAAATCAGAAGTAAGCAGATGAAAAGAAATAAAGATTGGAAAGGAAATCAATGAGAAAGAAAACAAAACCAAAAAAAGAGAGAGACAGAGAAAATTAATGAAACTAAAAGCTCATTCTTTGTGAAGATCAATAAAATTGGTAAACTTCTAGTCAGACTGATCGAGAAAAGACACAAATTACTAACACCAGGAGTGAAAGAGTTGATGTTACTAGATTCTACAGATATTGAAAGAACAATAAGTGAATATTATGAACAAGTTTATGGCAAAAAAATTCAGCAACTTGAATGAGATGGACAAATTCTTGGAAAGATTCAAATTACCAAAGCTTACTCAAGAAAAACCAAATAAACTGAATAGCCCTATATACCTATTAAAGAAACCAAATTTGTAGCTTAAAACCTCCCACAAAGAAAACTACTAGCTGAGATGGCTTCACTGGTGAATTCTACCAATCATTTAAGAAAGATGTAATGCTAATCCTTCACAAACTTTTTGCAGAGAATAGAAGATAAACGAACACTTCACAGCAATGACACCAGCAGTATCCTGATACCAAACCACACAAAGATATTACAAGAAAAAAAAAAAAAATAGAGACAAAACAATGTTGGATCAATATCTCTCCTAAACAGAGATGAAAAAAATTCTTAAATTTAGCAAATCAAGTCCAATAATATCTAAAAAGGATAGTACATCACAACCAAATGGGGTTTATTCCAGAAATGCAAGGTTGGTTAAATACTCAAAAATCAATGTAAT
>NW_007730426.1:169831-170881 GCF_000696425.1 Galeopterus variegatus
AACCAAATGGGGTTTATTCCAGAAATGCAAGGTTGGTTAAATACTCAAAAATCAATGTAATATTAACAGACTAAAAAGAAAAACTATATGATCATCTCAATAAATGCAAAAAAAAGTATTTAACAAAATCCAGTATCCATCACTGATAAAAACTCTTAGCATATGAGAAATAGAAGTGAACTTTTTCCACTTGATGAAAAGCACCAATGAAAAGCCTGTAGCTAACATCATACTTAATGGTGAAAGAATGAATGCTTTCCCAAGAAGATTGGGAACCAGACAATGGTGTCCTGTCTTGCCTCTTCTATTCCACATTGTAGTGGGAGTCTAAGCACGTCAATAAAAAGAGAAAAAGACATAAAAGCATTCTAATTGGAAAGGAAGAAGTGAAATTGTCTATATTCACAAAAAATGTGGTAATCTATGTAGAAAATACAATGGAATCTACAAAAGAAGCTACTAGAACTAGTAAGTGAGGTTAGCAAGGCTGCAGGATACAAGATCAAAATTAAAAAATTAATTATATTTCTATATAATAGGAACAAACAATTAGGAATTAAAACTTTAAAAAAATACCACATGCAGAAGAATCGCAACAAATGAAATACTTAGGTAATGATCTAGCAAAAGATGTGCAAGACCTACTAAGAGAAATTAAAGGGGACTTAAATGGAAAGATAAACCGTGTTCATGGATCTGAAAATTGAATATTGTTAAGATGTCAATTCTTCCCAACTTGGTCAGTAGATTTAATAAAGTCCCCATCAAAAATCCCAGGAGAGGACATTTTTATACAAATTGTCAAGATAATTCTAAAATTCATATTGAGATGCAAAGAACACAGGATAACCAAAACAACTTTGAGAAAGAACAAAGTTGGAGAACCTACATCACCTGAATTCAAGACTTACAAAGCTATAATAATCAAAATAGATGGTACTAGTGTCAAAATAGAAATCATGGAACATAACAGAAAGACCCCCACATACATGTTCAACTGATTTTCAACAAAGGTGCAAAGGCAATTCAGTGGAGAAAAGATAGTCCTTT
>NW_007730426.1:170945-193205 GCF_000696425.1 Galeopterus variegatus
GCAAAGAACACAGGATAACCAAAACAACTTTGAGAAAGAACAAAGTTGGAGAACCTACATCGCCTGAATTCAAGACTTACAAAGCTACAATAATCAAAATAGATGGTACTAGTGTCAAGATAGAAATCATGGAACATAACAGAAAGACCCCCACATATATGTTCAACTGATTTTCAACAAAGGTGCAAAGGCAATTCAGTGGAGAAAAGATAGTCCTTTCAACAAATAATTCAAGAATGTTTGGATGTCTATATGAAAAAAAAAGTTACCTTGGATTTGTACTTGCACCATATGCAAAAATATAACTCAAGAGTGAATCACAGATATAAATGTAAAACCTAAAACTATAACAATTTCTAGCAGAAAATACAGAAGAAAATCTTTGTGACCCTGGGTCAAGCAAAGGTGTTTTCAGCTATACTACTTGCCCCCCCCCCCAAGGTANGAGCGCCGCCACGCTTCCCAAGCGGCGCACTATCCAGTGCGCCACCGGGCCGGCCCTAGAAAGGTTTGAATAGACACTTCACCAATGAAGATACATGGATGGCAAATAAGTCATTAAAAGATGCTTAACATTGCTAGTCATTAGAGAAATGCAAAGTAAAACCACAACAAAATATCACTACACACTGATTAGGGTACTAAAAATTAAAAAGTTTAACCATACCAATTATCGGCAACAGTGAAGAGCAACCGGAACTCTGATACGTTTCTGGTGGGTATGTAAAATGGTCCAGCCACTTTGGATTTGGAAAACAATTTGGCAGTTTCATAAAGATACAGCTACCATGTGGCCCACTTGTAGGTATAAAAACCTATGTCCATACAAAAGTTTGCACATGAATGTTCATAACAGCTTTCTTTGTAATAACTGAACACTGGAAGTAACCCTAACATAAGGTAAATGGATCAGCAAATTGTACTATGAGTGTACGCCAAAAAGTTCATGGAAAAATGTAATTAAAAGATAATATGAATCTTTCTATGAACTTCTTATTTTTAATATATGTATTTTTTACTTTTTCAAAATAACACTTATGCACTTCAGAAATTACATGTACATTGTAGTATTAGATGTAGGAATAAATTGTATGTGTATTAATGTACAGTGTCAAAAATTTAGAAAATATGAAGGAACAAAAAAGAAAATAATAAATTCTATTATTCAAGGAATACCACTAGCAATATTTTGGCATATATTCTGCCAATTTTTTTTTTCTTTAAAAAGATCAACAAAATTTGCAAACCTTTATCCCGCCTGACCAAGAAAAAAAGAAAGAAGACTGAAATTACTAAAATCAAAAATAAAGCAGGGGCCTTATTACATTGTCATTATGGGGTTTTTTGGCTGGTAAGATTTAGATTCTCTTTCTCATTTGCATTTTTGTGCTACCAGTGGGTTCTGTTCTTGTGTATTGGTGGTAGTGATTATTGTTTTTTAGATTCCAGATGCAGGACTCCCTTCAGGATTTCTTGTAGTACTGCTGGTGTAGTGGTGAGCTATGCAGTTTTTGTCTGTCTGGAAAATACACTATTTTTCCCTCATTTCTGGAGGATAGCCTTGCTGGGTAATATTCTTGACTGGAATACTTTTTTTTTTTTTTCTTTTGGTATTTTGAGTTTATCATCCCATTTTAGTATTTTTTCTTTTTTTGTATTTTGAATATATCATCCCATTTTCTTCTGATCTGTAGAGTTTCTATTGAGAGGTCTGTTAGTCTGATAGGGGCTCCCTTATAGATAAGTGACTTAGTGCTTTTCTCTTGCTTCTTGAGATTCTCTCTTTGTCTTTGAGCTATGCCAGTTTGACTATAATGTGTCTCAGAGGATCTTTTGGGGTTGAATCTGTTTGGGGATCTTTGAGCCTCCTGGATCTGAAGATACATGTCTCCCAACACCTGTGAACTTTTCCATTATTATTTCATTGAATAGGTTTTCCATGCCTTTTCCTTTCCACTCCCCTTCTGGAAAACACATGATTCAAATTTTTGTGCACCTAAGGTTGTCTGCTAGCTCTCTTAGATTTTCATTTAAAAAATTTTTTTTTCCTTTTTTATTTTTGTCTGCCTGGGTTATTTTGAAAAGACTACCTTCAAGATCAGAAATTCTTTCTTCTGCCTGTTCTAGCCTGCTGCTTAAGCTATTGATTGTTTTTTTATTTCTTTGAGTGAATCTTTCAGTTCCATGAGTTGTGCTACATTCTTTTTTAAGGTGTTAATCTCTTTGTATATTTCCTCCTTCATATCCTGGATTTTTTTCTAGTTGTCTGACTGAGTCTGAGTCTTCTCATGAGTTTCCTTAAGATTGTTGCTTGGAATTCCTTTTCAATCATTTCAAGGATGTGGTATTTGAGAATTACTATATTACTAATAATTACCACTTACTATAGGGTCTGGTATTTGAGAATTACTGTATTCTTTTGGTGGTGTAGTACTTTCTTGGGTTTTCATATTTCTAGTATCTCTATGTTGATATCTGGTCATCTGGTAGAGCAGTTGCTTCTTCTATTATTCTGGAGCAGGCTTTGAGGAGAGAGACATCCTTTTCTTTTTCCAGTCTCCACTGTTGACTCTCCTTGTGTCAATGCAGTCAATTGCCTGGCAGGCTGCCTGCATGGTGGCTATGGCTATAGCCATGGGCATCAAGCCACTTTTGCAGCAGCCGTGGCTGTGGTGGGCTACCTGCACAGAAGTGGTGTTTCTGGCATGTTCTCTTGCCTGCTTCCTGGGGGGTGGGGGCGGGAGGAGGCTGCCCTCAGCTTCTGCCTAGGACCCTGGGTGTGCTGTCTTGCCTGCTTCCGGGTGGAGGGAGTTGCCCTTGGCTCCATGAACTTTTTGAGGTATCCTTATATATTCATGCAGTAGACTACTACTCATCAATAAAAAAGAATGAACTATTCATGCATGCCACATGAGTCAATCTCAAAATAAATATGCTGAGTGAAATAAGCCAGCCATACTATATGATTCTATTTATGTTAAATTTGAAAATGCACACTAATCTATAGTGACAGAAAGCAGACCAGTGGTTGCCTTGGCATGGGGGAGGACAGGGAGGAAATTACAAAATGGCATAAGGAAATTCAGGGTGATGGATATTTTTAGTATCTTAATTGTAGTCATGGTTTCTCAAGTGTAAGCACATGTAAAAATTTATCAAATCATACACTTTAAGCATGTGTAAGTTATAGTATATCCATTACACCTCAGTAAAGCTGTTTTTAAAAAACATAAAACTAAGTTTGTATATTATAAGCATTAGAAGAAGCATTACGTGATAGGCAACATTTGAAATTAAGGGAACTGTTTTTCTAGAACCTTTTAATTATTGAAACAAAAAAAATGTGCGTTTTTTTCAGACACCAGTAATAGGCTTACTGTATCAATCCTGGAACTGGCATCTAAATGTTTTTAAATTAGATTGTAAGTGAGCAGAAATGCAGAAGCAGAGATGGGAGAGACAGACCTGGATTAGAATCCCAGCCCCTTCACTTACTTTCTGCTAGGCCTTGGGGGATTTACTTAACTCTCTAAACTTCAGTTTCCTCATTGGTAAAATTGTGATAGTACCCCATGTAAGTTTAGACGTTTAGCTATAACATATGTTAAGAACCTAGCACAACGCCTGCTACATAGTAGGTGTTCAATAAATAGTATCATTATCATCTAGTGTGTTTTGGTCATGTACTCACTATATGATACAGTAACTGGCTCTCCACCAAAGGAATGAAAATCCAGAATTCTAACCACTAAATCTGGCTGCAGACTTAATGCAGCAGAGCTTTGCTCAGAATCTAACATTCTGATTTCTACTTCAGAGCTTATACCTCTGCCCTTGACTAAAAAACAAAAGTAGCCATGAAAGAAGGTAAGAAAGTATGGAGAAAATCCATTTGTATAAACACTACTGATCAATCTGATCAGAAATGATGACAAGAAGGGCCAACCCCATGGCGCACTCGGGAGAGTGCGGCGCTAGGAGCGCAGCGATGCTCCCGCTGCGGGTTCGGATCCTATGTAGGAATGGCTGGTGCACTCACTGGCTGAGTGCGGTGCGGGCGACACCAAGCCAAGGGTTGCCATCCCCTTACCGGTCACGAAAAAGACAAAAAAAAAAAAAAAAGAAGTGATGACAAGAAGAGTCTGCATTACCAGAATTTACTACTATCTTGAAGGAAACATTCAAGGATAACAACACAGCCTCTCCGATGGCCTATGCAAGTCATAGGGCATGCTTCCAGAAAGCTGAGGACACCATACAATAGGGCACCATTTTCACCACCTGTTTTCAACCTTCAAAGTAGATCAGACTCCCAATTTCATATGCTGAAGACAGGAAAGCAAAGCTCTTCCTGAAACCATGCAACAAGTCTGAGCTACAGTGGGTCCCAGGGTCACTCTGCCCAAGGCCACTTTCACCAGACCAGAGCATCCTGAAAAGCGGTCTCTGCGGAAAGCCCACACTTCTGAACCCAGGACCATTCTTACCTGAGTCTAGGTGGACTATTCTAGCTCTCTTCAGTTTTCCAAGTGGTTTATACTTTGGCTCAGTACTTTGGGAAGATCGGCATAAAGGCTTTAAGCTGGAATGAATCAGAATATTTAATTTTTCCTTTTGAGAAAGCTGCTGGCATATAAGCATCATTTATAGAGATAACAAAAATGCAACGGTAGGGAAAATCACACAACTATTTTTAAGACCTGAGAAGCAATGTTTAATAGCTAAAAATCACTTTATATAACAAAGTGGGAAATATATGCACTAAATACAGCCTGGTAGATATGTAATTATTAGAATAGAGTAAACTTAGATCTTTGCTCTTCCAATGCAGAAAAGCAGGAAAAACTAGAAGGTAATACAGTGACACCTTCTGGTGTTCAGGGAATATAGTATAGCTAGCTGCTTCCGCTTCCCTGTTTTTATTTCTGTTTTTGTGGCTGGCCGGTAAGGGGATCTGAATCCTTCACCTTGGTGTTATCAACACCATGCTCTAATCAACTGAGCTAACCAGCCAGCCCCTGCTTCCCATTTTAATCAGTACTATGCTGTAACCAACAGAGTTAACCAGCCAGCTCCCTTCCCTATTTAATGAGGTTTTCTTCTATCTTGCAAGAATCTCACAAATTTGATCTCTTCATTCTAGGTCTGAAAGTTAAGACACAGTGGAGATAAAATACAACAGGGCACAAAATAAGATGTGAAGTTGCCCTACCCCTTTTGGAGGGCCACATGGCCAAATGCTTCCTTCTGCCAGATTCCCAGAAACCTTTAGGATAAAATATAACATACCACTTGAAGAGAGCCATTAAGCTCCCAGCCTGACAATTATTTATAACTACAGCCATTTTATGTCTTCGCTCCTATTCTCAGGTCCACAACTATTTTCTGCATCCATTCCTGTGCAACCCCTCTAGAATCTCTACTCCTATATTTTCTGCATCCATTCCTGTGCAACCCCTCTAGAATCTGCTCTTTTACCGTTTCTCTCTGCAGTCATTTCAACTATTCTCCTTGGGTAACTTTTTCAAAGTGAGGTCATCCTCTTCCACCTATTCACAATAGAATTCCCTGATAAAAATGCAAGGGGGGAATATGCATTTTAACAAGCACCCCAAGTGATTCTTAAGTATGTTCAGTTCTACGTATATTCAAGTTTATTTCCATAAGGTATACTTAAATCTCGGCTATTTTAAGATCAAAAGCCTCTAGACTCTTGCCTCCAGTTACCATCTTGTCTGTAACTTTCCCTTCACTGCCAACTTTTGGAAGAATAGCCTGTCCTCCATATTCTTAATTTCTTCACTTGTTACCCATTTCTCAAACAACTGAAATCTGGCCTCTAATTCACAAGTCTACTGAAAATGCTCTCCCTGAGCACCCACAAACAGCCTAATTATCAAGGTAACAGGACACTTCGCCGTGCCTTTATTATTTGACTGACATTGACACCCTCTACTTTCCCTTTCGTTTGCCTCCACCACATGATTATCCTCACCTGGCTCTACTCCCACCGTCTGGGCCACTCTGTCTATATTTCATTCCAGATCCTCTTCCTCCACTCCTCACTTAAATGTGCTGCCCAGAATCCTGGCCTCAGCTGGTGACCCCTACTCACACCCTCCCAGTGACCTCATCTGTATTCATGGTATCAGTTATCACCTGCACAGCCAACTCCAAATCTGTCTCCAACCCAGACCTCCCTCCAGAGCTCCTGCATCCCACTTTCCATCAACATCGGCAAGACTGGTCCTGTAAGTCCTCCTGAGAGTCTTTGGGACAGATTCCCTGACACCTTGGCCTAATTCCTTCACGCACCCATAGTGGCTTGTGTACAGTATGCTTCCATTTACAGCCATCCTCCCCATGAGACTAGAGCTCTGTTGGGACAGAGTGTTGTCTTAGTCAACTTGGTCACAAGCACAGTGCCTAACATATAGTTGGTACTAAAGAAATCTTTAATGAATGGATAAATAAAACTCAAAGAGGTGAAGAAAACAGTAATAGTAAAAGATATCTATTATACTGTTTCATCTTTCCTCTAGGTTTTATTTATTCGTTCAATAGATATCTTTAACTTTCCACCTACTTGGCACTGTGCTAGGTGCTTTTCATATGTCATATGCAAACCTCTGAGAAAGCCACTGAATAGACATAAATATTCCTATTTTGATGACTCAAAATGACTAGCTCAGAGAAGTGATCTGGCCAAGATCACACTGCTAGGAAAAGGTAGAACCAGGACTCAAAGAAGGCCAAATGACAAACACTACCTGTGCATCCTGCCTCACTGTGAACTAAAGGAAACACTGAAAGCAAAAAGTGGAAATGAATATAAATTCAAAAGTGTCACAACAGAAGCCAGTTCTAGATTTGTAAACATTCAGGCAAAACTATTCTTTGTCCCCTAGCTAAGAGCCACAATAGAAACAATACAAGTTCTGCAAGTAGCAACTACTCACATTTCTATAACTTTATCCATAGTTGTGCCTACTGGAATGACATTCGGATATGCATTCACAGGACAGATGTAGCTCAAGAAATCTTTAATCTAGAAGAAGGAAAATAAAATGGATCAGTTATCTCTATAATGAAAGACTGCAGTGTTAGAGGAGGTAAGGGGAGGCCAGGGTAAAGAGAAGCAGAAATCTCTTACAGCCCTGGTTCCCAGTGCCCACTGCACGTGGGGATCACCTGGGGACTTCTTAGGAAAAAGAAATACCCAATGCCCAGACTTCACTCCCAAAGATCCTTTGAACACTGAACAATACTCAGTACATTTAAATGTTCCCCAGGTGATTCTGTTCCACGGTAAGAGCTTAAGATCACTGATTAACGGGATTCAAAGACTCTATTTTTTAATAGGACATTTGTTTCCTTGTCTAAGATGGTCCTTCGCCCATATTTAACAAATCCCCTTTCAAGTGAGTTAGAACTTAGCTATCAACTATAATACGCACAAGACAACAAGGTCTTAAAACGGCATATCTTTCCTCCTACAAACAGTCATTAGCAACATCATGGGAGCTGCATCTTCGGGGTTACTTGACTTGTTCTAATGTTCTATTCTCCTTGAGCAGAACACCATGCACTGGCGCAGGACTCCAAATGCTTCTGCCCATTGCATCTTGATATCGGAATTGCCAAGGAGAAAACAACACAGTCAAGCACTGGAAGGAACGAGGCTTTACTTAAAGAAGACAGACAGCACAAGATCAGCTTCAATAGTGTGCGCCAGTCCCCCATGGCCAGCGGGCCTCTCTCTCCTGCAGCCATGCAAGGCAATTTGCTTACACGCACCCCTCTCCTCCCGCACAGGAAGTACCCCACCTTCCCTCTCCTCTGCCCTGTGGTGTCTGAAACATTGAAAGCTGAGATAAGCCTGAGGGCTGTTGACACAGAGGCAGAGTTTGTGAGACTCAAACAGAGAAAGATGCTCCTACATAGGGTGATAAGCCAACAGAGGTGTGTGCACTCTTTATCTCTTGGTTAAGGAAGTTTCCAGGGCCAAGGCATGTTCTTATGTGGCCAAGTAGGGGTTGAAAGACTATGCACGTGTAGACTGCCTTTCCCAACAATTCTAAACAAGCACAATTACATGGAAAAGTTTCATAAATCACTTAATTTTTTGTAAAGTTCAGACTGCTAAACAGAGGAACTGTGTCACTGTTCATCAAAACATATCTACAACCCAGACCAATTTCAGCTTTGTCGCTTATTAGATCTTAGTGAACTTGTGATCTTGGTCAAGTTACCTTAAGTCTTTAAGTCTTAGATTCTTCATCTAAAAGTATAAAGAAGATAACACATGTACAGTGCTTAGCCCAGTACCTGGTGAAACATTTATTAAAATTATCCATTACAAAGTTGATAATGACAACACAAAAACCTTTATTCCCTTTTGCAAATGGAAAGACTTAGCACAAAGTAATTATTAGTATCCAAATTCCCAAATAAAGGACCAAATTAAAAGAGACAGGAACCCAGGAATTACCAATAACTCTATATTAAAGTAAAATGGCTACTTTAGTTAGGACAGTGGGGAGGCAGGAAGATCTATTCTTTAGATATCTTTCATAAACAATTTCTTTTGTACCTTCAAAGTAGGCGTGCAAATAGAAACCATTACTTGCCTGCCCACCACCTATTTGATTTGCACAATCAATCAGAGTTGAGGCTGGTAGAAATCTAAGGCTTCTTAAGGGAATCAGGATAAAGTAAGATCAAGCCTATAGCAGAAAAGATTCATTACTACTCAGAGATGAAGTGGCCACAAGGAGTCAAGAGACACCTAACAGAGAAGCACCCTCTCTCACTTGTATAAGTTTACACACTTTCATCAAATGCCTGCCTTAAAACAATACATTAATACAGTCAGTTCTCACTATTCGCAGTAGTTATGGTCTGTAAAGTCACTGTGAACACTGAATTAGTGAATACTGAACCACTGCTCCTAGGGGAAATACAGGGTAAATTCCTGCAAGCCTCTGGTGACATCGTTTTTTTCAAGCAATCAATAATAACCTTGTTTTATGTATGTTTCTGTTTAAAGATGCTTCATTTAATATATGTTGTTGATTCTTTAACACTGAACTCACAACCAACAGCACTGTAACTCATGCCTGAACAAAGCTTATCTGATGTGTATTTTCTCCATAAGGCAAATCATAGCCTCCTTGGACTTATAAATACTAGATTGAACTTCAGCACTATGCTTGGGCACCATTGTAAATAGAGAAATCACCAAGAAAAAGCATAGAAATGCAAAAAACATGGCACGCAATAGACCACAAAAGGGACACTTGTTTACAGTGTGAAATTGAAACTAAAAGGCAGTGTCCCCTTGTTGGACCTGAGCTGGGCACGCACATGTTGGTGACTCAACTTTTTTACCACACTATACATGTCTACAAATGACCACAAAAGCACTGTGATCATGGATATTGGAGTTACAGATAAATTTCACCCAGTAGGCAAACATGGAAATATGGAATCTGCAAATAATGAGGACTGACTGTATTTAGAAAAAAACTGAAAGAAAATGAGATTTGAATAGAAAAAGAGATGCCTCTGGAAATCAAGGGGGGTGCTGTCAACCATGAAGGCTTTGGAATGGTCAGCAACCAGGGTTATAAGTACATGAGATCCTCTTACCTCACTGAAGGAGGAATGAAAAGAAAAACAAGCTCTGTATGAACACTCTCCAGTCCTAAAGGGAAGTGAAAATAGAAAATAAAAAGGTCAGTTAGCAAAACTAAACTATGTTCTAAACTTCCACCCTTCCCATTTAGGCTATTTCAGTATGCAATCACCCTTCAATCAGGAATTTCTTCTTCGGGTAGGAATGAACTTCTTCCAGAAATGGAAATCTGGTGTAGACATTCTGAATAGCCAAAGTCAAGGAATGTTGCTAAGATATGGTCATATGGTAACTCCTCTACTCTGCCAAGGGCATCTATTCTCTATGACATCAGGCTATAACTCTTAGCCAAGCATTCGGATACCCTCCGTCGCCAACCATCTTATCTAACACACTACAGTAGACCTCAGGATTTGTTGGCTAATGGTATTGCGATAGGTTTAAAGGCAGCATACCTTCAACTTAAATAAAGTTTAAGTTTAAGAAGTTATTTCCCACAGTTATATCCTCTTCTTGGACTTAGGCTTAACTGCATTTAAGCTAAATTAAATCAGATAACTTACCTTTAAACAAGGTTTCTCTCAGAAGACTTATGACATTGCTTTCTTACCTCACAATGACATTTGTTTTTCTGGTTCTTTCTCCAAACCACATGGTAGATGGCTTAATACTAATTGTTTGGAGTGGAATTCTATTTTTGGAAGTAATTCCACAGGGTAATTTGTTCCACTGAAAATATTCCTCTGCCTAAAAAAGATAAAAAATATAGAAAAACAATTCTACATTTTCAACATATCTGTGTGTTGGTAGGGTCTCAAAAATAAATATAAATAAGTTTCAAACATGAAAAATAAAATGTAGACATGACGAAAAAAATCAGATAATTCCGAATTGATGAACATTCTGCAAAACAACCATCAGTATGAGGAAAGAGAAATGAAAGGCTGGAGACAAGATCTACATCAACAGAGACCCCAGGTGGATGCAACACATGATCCTTAATTAAATCTCACATGTCCCTGCTCCTCTGTCCCCACAAGCTATAAAGGACACTATTGGTACAACTGAGGAAATTTGAATACAGACTGTATCCTAGCTAATCACATTGTATCAACATTGAATTTCCTGAGTGGAAAAGCTATATTGTGGTTACATAGGAATCTGCTCTTGTTCTCAAGACACATGTGCTCAAGGATTTGTGGTAAAGTGCCATGAAGTTTGAATTTACTCTCAAATGGTTTGGGGTGGAGGTTGGCTACAGAGAGAGAGAGACTGAGACAAATTGTTAACAAATTGGCAGATCCAGATAATCCAGATGAAGGGGTATATGGTGTTCTTTGTACTAGCCTAACAACTTTTCTGTTTTAAAATTTTTCAAAACAAAGTTGGAGGAAAAAAAAGTTAACAAATAAAAGTGTTTTCAACAGGTTGAAAAATGATGATTTTTCCAAAGACATCATTTTTAGATATAGATCCTTCAAAACCATTAACACTCCATCCCAATCAAATCTTTTCCAGGATGCCTTTGGTGCTGTTTCTACTGAAGTTGCGAATGAGATAGCAACAGGACCCTACAAGCTCTGGACCCAGCAGTCTATATTTTGTTGTTGATGTTGTTTGTTTGTTTGTTTGTTTATTTTGGGGCAGTCAGCATTTTTAAAGGCTACGTGATCTAAGAAATACCTTAAGCCACTAGAAGTAGTGTCTCAAGAAAAGTAGCCATGTGGAAAATGACAGCAGTAGTGATTACAAATTAAGGTGCTTGGTCAGATGTGAGAAAATTCAGAGCAAAAGGAAATTTTCCAATTAAGAGATTTATGGGGCACAGGGTCAAAGACTACAAGTCCAACAGAAAAAAGGACAAAATGGTTTATATTTTGTATCTACATTATTTTTATCCATCCAAGAATCCACCAGATGTGTGTGTATATATAAGCATTTATATATATGTATACACACCCAACATGATGGAAGAAATTCATGAATGCAAATTATAATATGCAGCTTACCAATCATCAAAAGTAATTTCTTACCTTGCAGCTCTCTTACAGTGGCATGAAGGAGAACATTCCATGCTGTAGATAAGAATTCTTTTTTCGCTTAAAACTATGCTTTCTTATTAGAGCTGAGCAACTTTTTTTTTTTTAAAGATGACTGGTAAGGGGATCTTATTAACCCTTGACTTGGTGGTGTCAGCACCACGCTCTCTCAAGTGAGCTAACCGGCCATCCCTATATAGGGATCTGAACTCTTGGCCTTGGTGTTATCAGCACCACACTCTCCCAAGTGAGCCACGGGCCAGCCCTGGCTGAGCAACTTTCTTTTAGGTTTTTGATTGATGGAGCCAATATAGTACTATGATGGAGATCTAAATGTGTAAATGCACTGCTTACTAAAACAATTTCTCAGCATTTGAATGCTTTTTAAAATTCAGAGGAAAATTATGATCACTCATACCACTGCATTTGAAGAATACTAATTAGTATTAACAATTAAAATGAAAAAAACATTTTAAAGGCAAATTCAAAATGAAAGCCTTATACCTGGCATTTAATAACAGAAGCCAGTTCTATGGAGGCATTAGGAAACAACTTACAAGTTGCAAAGATATTGGAAACATTCCTTTAAAATTGGACCTTTAAAATTCCTTTAAAATTAATACATGTAGGCCCGGCCCGGTGGCGCACTGGATAGTGCGCCGCTTGGGAAGCGCGGCGGCGCTCCTGTGCGAGGGTTCGGATCCCATGTACAGACCGGTTCCCGCTCACTGGCTGAGCGAGGCGCGGGAGCAACACCGAGGCTTGCGATCCCGTTGCCGGTCCCCGGTCCGGTACGGGGGCAACACTGAGGGTTGCAATCCGTTGCCGGACACGGAAAAAAGACAAAAGACAAAAAAAAAAAAAAAAATTAATACATGTAACTATTTCAAAGTCTGAAGTTATATCTAGATATTCATCTCAAACGAGTAGAAGAAAAATAAAGTGTATAAACGTGCATGTCACGAGTCTCAAAAATAAATAGCAGTGGATCATGAATATGTGTTTCCTTTAGTTATAAGCTATAACATATCACTAATTTTGTTACAAATAAATTTGTATTCTCAAATGTGTAGGAACATATTTCATTTAAAAGATGTAAGAATCTGCATCTATTTACTAATTATGTCATGTACTGTAATGGAATACAGTGATATATAGTTGCATGACCTTGAGTTAACAACTTAGGATCAGTTGTCACCTCAGGTTTTACATTTGTGAAGTAAGGACCCTAAAAATGGAATTTCTGAGGTTCATTCTTGACCTAAAATTCTGTTTTTATGGATCAGACAAACAATATGAGAAAAGTCACTTCCACATGTACCTTTGGGTGCCGGCATGCGTGGATGGGAGTGCTACGGTCTGTTGTAAGATGATGAAGAATGTCAGGCATGTTTCTAAACATATCCAGTTTATCCACATGAACCTAAAAAAATAACAGAGATAAGCAAATCACTCGAAATGTGTCTCCTGTATACAAATTTTTCCAGGGTAATTATTCAGGGGCCAAACATCCAGTTAGTAAACTAACCCTCTCTTCTTTCTTGAAACCTACTTTATGGCTATTTCTGTGCACATGAGAATCCCGCCAAGCTGTCAGCAGGCAAAGGGCTGGCCAGTCAAGGTTACTGCCTGTTGCTGGTGGTAAAAAATTATGGAGACGTGGCTCATGGATATCATTTGATCGTGCTAATATTGTCCTTCAGTTCTTCAAGAGTCATTCAATTGATATTTATTGTGTACCTACTATGTGTCAAGCTTTATTCTAAACACTGGGTATATAGCAATGAACAGAGCAGACAAAAACAATCAAAAATCACCTACTCTTAAAGACATACACACAAGGCGGCACAGAGGGGCAGTTGGTAGGGGGAAAACTGGACTAGAAAGCAGAGAACCCAGATCCCCTCACTTCACTGGGCTTAAAGGGGGAGAGCTGATGCAGAAAAGCAATTATTCAAACTTTTAAAATTTAAGGCTAATTCATTTTAAAGTGTTAAAACCAATGTGTCAGTTTTACTTAAAGCTTATCTTCTAGCTACTTCAAAGTAAATAAGTAGCAAAATTCATATTAGCATTCTGAAATGGCAAAAAAAAAAGTAGTGTTCCCATTTTGATGTCTGAATAACAGATTAGAATAATGTCAAGTTGCCATGGTAATTGATACCAAGACAGGTATAAAAAGAATACAGTATAATTACGTCCTTATTCTGTGGCCTACTCTGCTCATTACCCATCTACTAGTGACCAATAAGTAACAATGAATTTGATTTTCTGGTCTCTCTGTGGAGGGGGGAAAAGGAGGTAAATACTGAGATGTACAAAGAGAGCTATAGAAACGTTCACTCCCACAAAATTGAAGACTGAAAAAATTGCCATAGATCACCACTAAAGTCCCTTACTTAGTCAAAAACCTCACTGCTCTCCCTTTTTAAAATTGTTCCTATGCCCTGCAAAAGGATTATTAGACTTAAGATAGGGTTCACGCTGGAGGCAGTTTGCTTAGAGGAAACTCTGAGGTCACCACCAAAGGCCTGTTTCCTGCCACCCCTGAGCCCCCTCCTCAGCCCACGGCTTTTTCCTGCAAGGGCCCTAGAACGGAAGCTCCCAGTCTTCTCCATACCACACACCACTAAAATTGACAAAGCAAATCTGAGACTGACGAATGGTTGCTTCATTTATATTTTGTCAAAAGAGAGCATGAGGGAATTAAAAAGTACAGGTAGTACATATAAGTATATGAGTGTGTGATAACACACGATCTATTATCACTGTGATTTTTTAACTTAAAGGGCCATTTTAACACCAAAAAACAAAGGAAGGGCAATCTCCAAATGAAAGCAATCCTTCCCAAAATGGAGAGCTGGCAACTTTACACATTTGGACAGAAGGACTTAAGGAAGGAAGAAACTGAGGAAAGAAGGACTTAGGAAGTAAAAACTCATGAAGGAGGGAGGGACAGAGAAGGGAGGGATTTTTGAAATTTCAAATGCAGAAAAACAAGATCATTTAACTCTACTAAAGTTCTTGGTACAAGTTTGTTAGCTGGGGGATCTACCAGGGGTCTTCAAAAAATTCACGCAAGGATTCATACTATCTTTTAATTCCATTTTCCCACAACTTTTTGAGGTACCCTCGTATATTAAAAGCTACAAAATGAAGTAGAATTTAGAAGGCCAGTTAGTTCCAGTACTTCATTTTGTTCAGAGTCATCAAAACTCCATCTTCTCTTAGGGACAAGAGCACAAGCCTTACTCTTCATGTGAGTGCTGCTGGAAGGGGGCTACCTGCAACCCGCCCACACCCTGGGCTCTGCTGCTCAGGGTTTGGGAGCCCAGTAGGGAGCAGTGGGGAAGGAACCATCCGGATGGGATGGGGGAAAACTCCCTCTCAGCCTGAGACTGACCCATCAATGCAGCTCAGGAACCAGTGCTCCAGGACAGTGTTCACACGTTGCTGACCATGACCCGCAGTAAGAGATATGATTTCCATGGCCACCCGGCACACATATACATCCATGTGTGTTTTTTCATGTATGTGTCTGATTCCCTAGGTCAATTTTCCCAAAATGATAATTATTCTGACAGCAAGTTACACAGTCAGATATCTCCTAGTTCAAATTTATTTTCAATGCTGATCACAATCACTAAATTAATTTCATGACCGACAGTTTGGAAAAAAATACTCCCTCTGACGGGCATTTCATTGAAGGCTCTTCTAAGCCACGTGGGCTTCTGTCCCTTCCCTCCAATGAGGACGTGAGTAAACAAAGATGATGTAATGGGGCTGGCTGGTTAGCTCAGTTGGTTAGAGCGCAGTGTTATAACACCAAGGTCAAGGGTTTAGATCTCCGTATGGGCCAGCTACCAAAAAATTAAAATATAAATAAATAAATAAATAAAAATAAGTAGATAAATAGATGATACACATTACTTCAGAGGGGCTGCTGCAGACCCATTTTCACAGGTTGCTGCCACTGTTTTGGGTTATTTGCGGAGTGGGAGGGGAAGGAAAGGTGAAGTTGGGAGGATATAAAAAGGAGTGAGAGAAAAGAAGGAATGCACCTTACCTGGACTCCGAGCTCCTCGCTGAGGTTGGTGAATAAGTATTCATAGCCATAAGCTGCTTTGCAGTTCAGCCACACCACATGGTACCGGCTCCGAGTGATCCAGCTTCGAACCAGCTCTAGAATTCCATTTAAACACTCCCCCTGGGCAGGATTTTTAAAAGACACTTAACACTCTGAGGAACCTCATTTGCCCTTTTCATTCCCAACATCCACAGGTATTTGTGCCAAGAGGGACATTTATCCAACCAACTTTATACTAGAAATGTGGCCTGGCCGGATGATCATACGGTTTCTCCAGGTGGACTTACCCGACTTGGAATTTCATAAAATCTTGGATCACAGAAAGTAGTATCTAAATATACACTTTGGATGTCTTTTACTCTGAAAGAAAGAAAAATTGGTGTTAGCCATCTAACATGACATAAATTATGTGTAAAATTTAAACTCTCAGTTATTTTACAGGGTATTCCATTCCATTTGGAATTTGGGGGGTTTTTGTTTGTTCGTTTTTGGAATTTTCTTGTTAAATTGACTTTGTTGGGAAATGATTTCCATACCATAAAATACACAGATTTTGCATAAATGATCCAATGGATTTTGACAAATTCATGTATCCAATCAGCATACAGAATATTCCGTTACCCCATTTCAAGGAGAAAAATTTGCTCTCCTGAAACAAATATTATAATCAAATTTGATTTCTAATAGAAACAAAGGCTTATGTTTGGTGGGAAAAGAGCAATAAAACTTTTTTAACTATGTGGGCTTACATTCAAGAATTGCATGAGGCCCACTACCTGCCCCCAGAGTGCAGAAGCTCCATTCTGGCAGCTTCTCCTTTCGCCAGTCTGAAGTCCCCTGTGTACAAGACAGTTCCATTATCGCCCTGAAATAAAAACCTGACAAGGAAATATATCAGTGACTTCTAAATCTCATATGAAATCTTAATAAAGCAAATACATGCTAAATCCACAGCAAATGCTTCCTGCCAAACATATCCATTATGATACAATGTTAATGGAATTTCAATAGCTTTTAAGTACCACACCAGGCACTTAACTGCCCCTCTTCCCTAGAGTAGAAAAAAATAACAGAATTGAGATTCTACTGAGTTTGTAAGAGTTGTTCCATGAAATATGTTTGCACTCTCAATTATATATTGAGATCATTTCTGTTCATGAAAAGAAAGATCTGTATGATGAGAAAATGCAGTCATTGGAGAAACAGCTATTGAAGACTTCCACGATAAGAAAGCCATGTTTCAAATCTGATCCTTACCTCAGTCCCCCAAGTTCAATTTGGAAACAAAGATTAAAGAAACTGCCAGAAAAATAGTCCATTCTGCTTATACATATTATTTTTTAGACCCTACATATAGTAAAACGGCAAAATAGATGAGCACCCTTACATAACTGATCCTGGGCAGTGACCAGCTGGTAAGAGAGTCACAACAATCTCTTCCTTCTAAAAAGAAAATAAAGAAAAAATAATAACAGAAGAAGTTATCATTAAAACCTAGCTAAATACAACCCTCCTTAATAAAATACATTCAAGCACCTCTCAAGAACTTGCTGCCAGTCTTCCCCAAATTCCTCATTCTCCAAATCCTCCAAATAAGTAGAATCTATATCCACTCAACAATTAAACACAGAGTTACCACAAGACTTGGTGATTCCACCTTCTAGTTACATACCCAAGAGAAATGAAAATGTCTATTCACACAAAAATTTGTTTATGAATTTTATAGCAGAATTCTTCACACTAGCATAAAAGTGGAAACAGCCCAAATGTCAGTCAACTGATGAACGAATAAACAAAATGTGGTATAGCCATGCAATGGAATATTATTTGGCCATAAAAAGTAATGAAACACCAGCATACGCACTACGTGGCTGACCCTTGAAAACGTTATGCTCAGTGAAAGAAGCCAGTCACAAAAGATCATGTTGTATGATCTTTTCATGTTGTATGATCACAAAATGTTCAGAATAGGCAAATCCATACAGACAGAAAGTAGAGTAGTGGTTGCCAGGGGCTGGGGCGAAGGGAGGTAGGGAATGACAGCAGGGGGTACAGGGTTTCTCTTTTGGGGTGATGAAAATATTCTAACATTGATTATGGTGATGGATACACAACTCTGTGACTATATTAAAAGCAACTGAGTTGTATGCTTTAAATGGTAAATTGTATGGTATATGAATTATATCTCAATAAAGCTGTCTGGATGTACCCCAGTCCCAATTCACCACATTGCATATCACACTGTCCTATTAGGGCAGAGGCTGCCGGGCAGTGCTGTCTCTCCAGCTATCAGCAAGTGGGGACAGAGCTCTGGACACGCCAAGAATGGTGGCTCCTCATGGAAGGCTAATATTCTTTATTCTGAAGACCTCTTTCAAATGGAGTCTTCCGTTGGCTGGTGCTGGATAAATAATGCACAAAAGCCAGGGCGCACAAGAAGACACATAAAAGATGAGAGTGGGACAGCAACACTCTGCTCAATAAGAGCCTGCCTACTGTTTGCTGCCCAGTTTTGAGAAAGCCTTTCACTAACATACTTGTCTGTGGCAAAGGCTGCAAACAAATTATAGTATTCCCTGCACCAGCATTTAACTAACTGAGCCCAAGATGACATTTAGAAAGGCTCAGGCCATCCATTTTTTTTCTCCTTTTTAACCCACCGAAAACTGGGTCTGTAATCCTCCCTTAGGATAACTTGATGAGAGGAATACTTCAACTGTCCGATCTTCTCCAAAAAAGAAATATCTGAAAAAGTCAGTCTCTGTTCTGATCACATTTGTACAACACAAGACACTTTCAGAATTAAACATGTTAAAGCCACACATTATAATCAGGTTACAGAACTAATATTAACTAGATTGCCAGAAAATAGGAAACTACCTCCTAGTCCTAGGTATAATTTAAGGTATTTTTTTAAAAAGAAGGTAAAGGTAGGTCCATATTCCTACTTACTATTAAAACAATACAAAATGATACAAAAAGTTCATGGACAGATTTGTACCATCTTTTGATTCTATTTTTCCATAAACTTTTTGAAGTACCCTTGTACATTTATAAAAGTACTTACTTCCAAATTTAAGAATAAAAAATATGTTTTATGCATTTGGGCAATGACTTTATTTTGAATAAGAAAATGATTTGAAAAAAAAAATTATACATAAATTTGCTACAAAACTATTAACCATTTCATATCCTGAATGTTATAATAAACTTAATAAATGTGACAATGACATCATATAGTAGTAATATCAACACCTGGTGTTCCCATCATTAGCATGTATTTCTAAAAAAGAGCAACTTTGACAAAAAATAAGCTACATCCAATCCTTTCAGTATAGGAAATAAATACAACACTGTTATGAATTGAATGTTAGTGTCCCTCCAAAATTCACATGTTGAAATCCTAACCCCCAACATGATTTCATTAGGAGGCCTTTGGAAGGTAATTAGTTCCTGAGGGTGGAGCCTGAGGACTGAGGGAGCTTGTCTGCCACTCCTTCCAGGTAAGGACATATTTAAGCCAGGAAGCAGACCCCACTAGACGCCTAACCTGTGAGAGCCTTAATCTTGGACTTCCAGCCTCTAGAACTGTAAGGGATGAATGTCTGTTTAAGCCACCCAGTCTATGGTATTTTGTTATGGCAGCCCAAATGGACTAAGACAATCATAAATGTTTTGGTTTTTTGTTTTTTTGTTTTCCTAAAAACTCACACAATTACTAAGTTTTTATTTATGGCTAAATGAGCATTCAAAATCACGGAGAAAGACAATCATTTTAGCATAAATTTTTTAAAAAATCACACAATATTTAATATTTAGTTACCTCACCCGATGCTTCATCAATTAAAGATATCTGGGTAGGAGTTTCGACTTCAATTGATATCTATTAAAATAAAAGAAGAGATCATGTCTATATCAGTTTTTCATGGCTCTACACGCCTTTGCCATTTGGAACGTAAGGGACAAAGAGACGAAGTTACAGACCCTAGATGACAGTTTCTGATTTCACTATAATAAATATTTTAACAGTTTGAAAAAACGGTAAAGCAAAAATAATACCTTTCTTGAGATGAATTTGGCAGTATGTATTAAATGCCTTATACATGTATGTATCCTTTGACACAGCAATTCTATTTCCATCTCCCCATCCCTACCACTCACATTCCCCTCTCCCTCTGGATTTGAGTCTTTGTAAAAACATGTAGACTTGTGTTCTATGTGTTCAGGTTTCCTGCTACAGGACAGTCAATCAGCCCAGGACACATATGTCTCATTCACAGGTTCTAACTGCTGCAGAGCGCTCCCTGGTGTACTTGCCCATTTTAGTAGAACACTGCTAGCACAGAAGAAGCATTCAGTCAGTATGTGATGAATGAACATTTTTTTCTTTTTCGTCCACTAATGTCATAAAATTTACAATGACTAAGGCGTGGGTGTTAAAATATCCTTGCATTTCTAGAATAAAACATTTTATTCATGATGTACTATTTAATACTGTTAGATTCAATTAGCTACTATCTTAATTCGAATTTTCATGTGTGTTCATATATGAAATAGCTCTTTTTTCCCCCACATGCTATCATTGTCTATTTTGCTAGCAAGGTTGAGCAGCTTATCTTATTTCCTGTAACAACTCATCTAATATAGGAATTATTTATTCTTTGAACACTTGGTAAAATGCACCTATAAAACCATCTGGGCCTAAGGCTTTTTTAGAGAAGAGATCTTTGATAATTGTTTAAATTTTTTGCTGATGTTTATTCAAGTTTCCCACTTTTCTTGCCTTAACTTGGTATTTTTCTGTTTTTCCAGATATTTACCTACTTTGTCTAAATTATCAAATATACTTGCATATTAATTTTCAGGAAAAAATGGTCTTGTTATTATTAGTACAATAGTTATTTTCCTTTTTATCATTCTGTATTTTTACATGCATCTTTTTTTGTAAATCCATCTTGGCAGAAATTACCCTCTATTCCTTTCTAGAACCAGCTTTTAGTTTTGTTAATCCTCCCATTTATTTCCTGCTGTATTTGTTAATCTCTATATCATAAATTTTTGCTTTTCTCTTTATTATTTCTTTCTTTCACATTTGGTTAGGTTTGCTTTGTTGCTCCTTTTCCATCTTATTGAGTTGAAGATTATATTATTTATTTTTAGGTCTTTTTCCTAAGAAACCTATTTAATGCCATCAATTTCCCTTCAAGTACTAACTTAGCTGTGTTCCACACATTTTGACATGTCATATTTCCATTGTCCATCAGTTCTAAGTACTGTATGTTTATTTTTACAATTTCCTCTTTAACCTAAGGGTATTTATTGTATCCATTTAATTTCCATACATATGGGATGATTTTAGCTGTCCTTTTATTTCTGATCTCCAGCATCATTGCATTATGGTCAGAGAACCAAGAGCACCAGGATTTCTTAAGAATTCTTTTGTGACATGGTCAATTTTTGTAAATGTTCCATAGATACCCCCAAAATATTGTTTACTCTGCTGGGTTTGAAGCTTTTTTTTTTTTTATTAGTTCACATTTATTATGTCATTCAAATTTTCTTTTTCTTCACTCATTTCCTGCCTCCTTTATCTTTCAGTATCTGAGAGGGGTATGTTAAGCTCTTCAGGGACATTGTGGATTTGTATATTTCTCCCTTAGATTATGTGGTGGTCTTGTATTACATCAACTTATCTAAGCTGAAACTTTTCTATAAGTCCCTTCCATGTTAGAGTTGGCCACAAGAAACACTTGGAAGGCAGAAGTGAACTAGCAGCCATTTTTTAACACTCTGAAGGGCACCAGAAGTTCTAACAGTGTATGTACACTGTTGATCTGGTTCAGCTCACTGAAACAGGACAGAACCACACAATTCCAGCTGCTGCTGGGCATCTCTCCCAGCTTTCCTTCCTGATCAGTGGCCAGGCCTAACACCAGAGGGAAAGGGTACAGCCTTGCTGTTGTGGTTGTTCTGCAGAGATGAGATGGGCCCCCCTCCCAATCAACAGGTCAGATGTTGAAATGGATGGTGCCACACGCACATAGAGAGGGTATGAGAAAAATGTCTGACTCACATCATGCGACTTTCTGGGAAGGCAGCACAGTATCCAAGCCTGGGATGACTGTGGCTTTTGTGGCTTGAGAGAGAACAGGAGGAAGAGGCCCTGGTTTTTATTGTGCTGAAGGGGTGGGCTTGGGCATGCCTGGTTTGAACTTCACGCCAGTGCCAAGCAGGGGCAGGCTTTCATCAGCTTGCCCAAATGTGGGGCAGAAGGGGGAGGAGGAGGCAGGACTTGAAAGCTGCCGGCAGTCAAACATCAAACAGAATCTTTATGACACCTGCACAGACTTCTCTGCCAGCTCCCCAATTATTTAACATCTAATTGACATAGCAAAGCCTAATTCTATTCACTCATTGTGGTTCTCCTTGTCTGATGAAGCACTGGGTAATAAAGTTCTAGCAGTTATCACTTTATCCAGTTGGAGTCTATTTTGTCT